>NW_005843187.1:92840-97743 GCF_000455745.1 Alligator sinensis
AAGGGGGTGTTGAGCCGGGGGCCCATGAGGGTGTCAGTTTGAAAGTGGTGAGTAACCCTGCCCACTCAGAGGTACCCTATTAACCTGTGTGTGTGTGTGTGTGTGTGTGTGTGTGACTGTGTTTTATTGGTTGCGCTGAGCTTTGGCATATGAGGGGGTCAGCCTGTAAATGCTGACAGACCCAGCTGGCTCAGATGTACTCTATTGCTGTGCTGCGGTTGGGGCGCATGAGGGTATCAGTCTGGAAATGCTGAGTAACCTGGCCGGACTTGAATGTGCGCTGTTAACCTGCATGGGTGTATGTGTTCAATTGATACGGTAGCTGGAGGAACCCAGCCCCATTGAAACGAATCCCTGCAAGGTAGCTCCATTGGGGTGAGGACTTGCAGAAGGGAGAGATACGGCTCCACATAGAAACACAAGTGACACAAGCAGCACACTGATAGCATTACAGTAACACCACAAACGTAACTCTAAGACATGAGCGTACCACAAAGGGGTGGGCAAATCTGGTAACAAAGTCTTTTCCTCTTCCTGGACGTGGGCTCTGTGTCATCATGAATATTCCCACTGTACTGGGCCAAGAAGAAAAACTGGGCCCAGACAGGGGCTGTCATGAGCTTCTCAGGCTTGAGCATGATAGAGACACAGACTCTCCATTTGACGCTGGACCCTGCATTGTTTGGGAATCCCAGCATCCAAGTGATGGTGTCTGTGTCATTTGAATGGGTCTTTATGTCCTCCCAGCTCTTTAGGCCATTTTCTTGGTGAGAGACAGTCCATTGGAAAAGCAGCTGACTTAGCAAGGGTGCACACAACTGTGTATGGACAGCCTGATGGTGATTATGACTGCCCATGTGTTGCTCTTGAGGAGGTCTTGAAAGACAAAACAGACCAAGTTTAGATACCTACCGGGTCTGGACTATAGAGATGGCAACCCGTCATGGAAATAAGATGTGCATTATCAGTTCACTTGGCTTTATCACTTATTGGTGTAAAGCCTCAGAGACCTACACATACATCTTATTTATTTCTCCCTGGATTGGCATCAGGGTTTTCACATTTTCCTGGTTTCTCTGTATCCTGTGATTACAATACTGAAATTAATCTGAGAGTCTCAATCATTTAATCTTGATGAATCTTCACACCTAAGTTTAGCATGAGTACATAGCATGCAGGGATGGGTGAGGCTGAGCAGATGACTTCTGCTTCCCATGTTGTGGGAGTCCTATGTCTGACCCTAAGGAATCCCCTCACCACACATACATGAATCCCCCCTCTCATGTCATGCAATTGTGTCCAGACCCCATTTCTCTGCTCTGGGCAGCCTGTGGGAAGAGCCCTCCTCTCCCCCAAATCCAATCACTTGCTGGTAGGACAAGAACAACCCCCACCACAGAGGGATTTCATACACAGATGCCAGGCCTCTCCACCCCGTGCCCCCCGCTGACTCTGGGAATAGAGCCGATTGGCCGCTAGAGGGAAAAGACCCCAACATTTTAGCCACAGAATAGATTGTGTTTGCCAGTGTAGGCAAAGCACAATGTCACAAGCAAGGAGGCTAGGCTGGTGCTGGAGATGGTGTTAATGCCAGTCAGTACTCAGCCTCAGCCCCAACCAGATAAGGATCCTTGAAGCAAGCAGTAGAGTTAACCTTCCCAGGCTCACAAAACACCACAGGGAGCTGATGGGAGTGCTCATGGCTCACAAGCACCTACAGACCCATCTCCTCCCCTCCCCCTTCCCTCCCACCCTGCTCATTCCCTGATTAGTGTGCATCATGTAACAGGGGAGACAGAAGGTCAGGAGGGACCAAAGGAGCGATTAGCATTTTTTTGTTAACGGATAATCCACTCAGTGTCCTTTCCTCAGCGGCTACTGGTCTGTATGTCCTGGGTACAAACCACGGCTGTAGCTGAGGACTGACAGTGTCCCAGGAAGAGGAGGAGGAGGAGGCGAAGGACTCCCAAGGCCTCACTGACAGTCAGATCAGCATGCAGCTGCTGAGGGTCTGGCTTGGGGCAAGAGGAGGGAGGTTCAGCTGGGTGCCACTGGAAACCAGCAGAGCTTCACACCCTTACCCGGGAAACCCTGCAGGGGTGGCACATGAGGCCTTCTGCAGGCTCTCAGGGGGCAGCGGATCCAGGAGTCTGCTGTGTGACTGGCACCCCCTGTATTGAGTTCACTCTGACACAAAAGTGTCCATGGAGCGCTTTGTCATTGCCCAGTCAGAGGAGAGGCACTGGGAATCCCTCTGGACTTACCTGGCCAGCTAGACTTGCATGGTGAAAGCGACCTTCTTCTCTTTGGGATGGCACCATCACTCACTTGGCCCATCTAGTTGACAGTCTTCAGAAACGAGCATTTCCTCAAGCCCCCTCAAGCCCTTTGGGGACAGAGTGAGGAGGGCTTGGTGGCACAAAGTCACTCTCTGCAACCCACTGCTCCCCTTCTCTGCTCCCAAGGGAGACAGTGCACCCAGTTTGCACCCCAACACTCGCAGAGCACATTCTTTAGTTTGGTTGACAGCATGCACTGTCTGAACGTCTACACATTTTAATGACCACTTCTTGTGATTGACAAACAGGTGCACTCATTGTTCTCTGCTTTGGTTAGCCTTTCAAGTATGATGCTGCCCTAAAGTCCTGAAGCCCAGCACCTCTGGAAGAAGGTTTTTTTGCAATGCTCCCAGCATCAAAATGGAAGGAGTAAACATCCCGTCACTGCTACCTCATATATCCACCCCTCCCTATGCTCAGGAAACCCTAGGGTCACTAGGGGCACCTCTACACACTACGGGTTTTAATCCTCATTAAATTAAATATGTTAATAAAATTTGAACTTGTCTATTTTGGAGTGTCATGTCTGTGTTTGCACACTCTAGGCTTTCAAAAAATTAAGCTCCGGGGCATCGTATTAGTGTTCACATGCACAAGGTTTTCAAACTAATGAAGTCTGGTCTGTGACCAACACCACACAAAAGTGGTACAGTCCAGGGTTCCCCTCCCCCTCCCACCCCTCCCAACCTGGGGCATCCTTCCTCCTACCCCACCAAAGCAAAGGCAATTCAAAGGGGTGAGCTACAAATATTTGTAGCCATCTGGTGGACCAAGACACTCATTACACGTCTTCGGGTGCCTTTGTGTTTGCATGCAATGAACCCATGGATGTGATGCTTTAATTTCCAGAGAGTCAAACTAAACTACATCCAAGGAGTTCATGCACAAGAAAGACTTCTAAAGCATCTGGAAACTCCGCTCACACAAACAGACACACAGCTGCAGTGCATGAAAGGGCAAAAAACATGGTGTGTAAAAAGGCCCTTGGGTGCCAGGAAAGAACTGGCTACCTACTGGCTGATCAGCTTCCATGGATAGCATTTTTTGGCTCACCAGGGCACAGGGGAGGGCACCATGGATACACTTGATGTGTTCTGCCCAACATGGCTGTTTCAGCGTGCTAGGGGAACAACATTTGCAAGACTGAGGGCCAGACCTGTCTGGTGCCTCTCACATGGTGGTCCAAAATCTCAGAAAAGACTGAGTCCTTAAAACAACCACCATAAGTGCATTATAAATAATCAGGATAACAACTGGCACAACACTGGAACTGGGATAGGATTCGGACCAGGGTAGCTACTAACAAATTTCCAACGTGGAGCTTAGACTGATTTTGCTACATACTGGGAATTCAATTAACAGCCACACAATAAAGCAAAAGCACAGGGAAAGGGTTTTAAATAGGCAAGTAGCCAAAGATTTATAAAACTGGCAAACAGGAGGATGTAAACATTTCTACCTGTGATTGGCTCATAAATTCCAAAGGTGACGTCAGGGGAGGAAAATGAGTAACAGTAAGAAAAGTAACAGTTTAAACCCAACTTAGGATACCTCTCCTGAGTTTTGACAGTTCATCTACTCCTGCCCAATTCAGGAGCTGGAAAAGGCATTTGAAATGAACCCCTCAACTCCTACCTCTACAGCGCCCCCCTGCACCCCAAATCCTTCAAATGTCCATTGTTGGGGCTGGCAGACACGTGTTGCCCCACGAGGTGATAGGTTTGAAAGAGGGTCACTGCTTGGCTTCTGAGATAGAGAGGCTGGCTGAGGATTGTCCTGCACTGGAGGAGTCTGCTGATGCTAGACAGGGAAGGAAAGGATGTGGGATCAGTTTCCCTCCCCAGAACATCCCACTCGGATTGGGGCACCCGGGGCATCCCTCAGAGGCTGCCCTAGGGGATCCCAATTACCACCCACTCTGGTCTTCCCTTCAGTAGACACAGGGGCAACTCCCCCAGACAGGTACTTTGAAAGCTGGATTGCAGCCAGCACCCCACTCGGGGGAAAGGCCCCATGCCCCACTCTGCAATGCCCCAAGCCACCCACACCCCCCAAGTTCAGGCTTGGTGTGGAGCCAACGTACCCTAGAGATGGGAATGGCTCCATGTCCCAGGCTGAGGCAGCCTCTGCCCCTAGTCTGGGAGCTGACCTGAAGACAGTGCCCCACCCTGACAACTTCCACATCCCAGGCCCAGCTTTCAGTGCTGGCCATGGAGGCACATTACCTGGCTGATTGCAGGGTGGGCGATACTGCCTGTCCTTGTACTCTGTGGGTAAAACACAAGACGTCACTCAGCAGGATAGCAAGTGCTGGACAAGGAAGGGTGAACAGGGATGGGGATATGATGGGAGACCACAGCCGTGGAGCTGAGGGGATTTGGGGACAGCAAAGTTGCTCTCCTCTCATCTCCATGGCAGTCCCCAATGCAGCGAGTTGGGAATGCTGTGCTACATGGAAAGCATTGCTTACCTTTCCTCCTCCGATAAAACCACAGGGCTCCCGCTCCAAAGACAAGGAGGATGCCGACTGCAGCAGCCAATATGATGTAGGTATTTCCTGCAAC
>NW_005843187.1:98196-98519 GCF_000455745.1 Alligator sinensis
CAGCCTCCAAGGTTTGGACATGAAAGGAGGCAGCTGGAAGCACTCTCGTGTGTCATCCACTTTCCCAGCCCCCACAGTCCAGCACTTACCCCAGGCTGCCCTCAGTGGAGTCTCCCCCAGGCTGCTGTGCCACACCACACACACGTGCTCTGCAGGGCTGACCCCCATCTCCCCCAACTCGATCTTCACCCGGATCTGGAAGGTGTGGTCTTCATTGGGTCGCAGCCCACTGGTCTGCTGCTCCCCCTCAGCCGTCTGGCCCTGCCGCTCCCAGGTCACCTCGATGTCGCGGGGGTAGAACCCTGTTACATGGCAGGCAAGGG
>NW_005843187.1:98544-113734 GCF_000455745.1 Alligator sinensis
TTCTCCGCCCCCCCCCCGCCCGTCCGCCCCTGCCGCTCCCAGGTCACGTCAATATCGGGGGGGAAGAACCCTGTCACATGGCAGGCAAGGGACTGCGGCTGCCCCTGTGATGCTGGGATAAGGCTCAAATGCACATTTGGTTTGGCTAGGAGAGAGTAAGGGAGAGAGAGCGGATGTTAGGGTCAGAAGGGACCTCAATAGATCATTGAGTCCAACCCCCTGCATAGGCAAGAAAGAGTGCTGGGTCTAGATGACCCCAGCTAGATGCATATCCAACCTCCTCTTGAAGACCCCCAGGGTAGAGGAGAGCACCACCTCCCTTGGGAGCCCGTTCCAGCCCTTGGCCACTCGAACTGTGAAGAAGTTCTTCCTAATGTCCAGTCTAAATCTGCTCTCTGCTAGCTTGAAGCCCTGATCCAACCTCCTTTGCCTAAACCCCCGAATAGTCAGGCTGGCAGGAAATCTCTGAGGAGAATAGGTTTTCTTCAGAAACAGTTTATTCACCAAAGGTAAGAGATATTGCAGGAGGGGGTCAATACTTGCAGAACTTCCCGCAGAAGCAGGCTGTCTTCCCCCTCCAGCCACCTTCACCACCCACCCTGCTTCTCATAGACTTTCAGAGAGATGAAAAGCCAGGAGGCTGGGGGCAGGGGCCCCAGAGAATACATTTTGTCCAAAGATTCAATATTTTTGGGAGGTGGGAGGCATGGGTTCTTCTACTGTCCTTAGAGTCTCAAGAATGCAGCCATTGGGTGGGAGGTCTTGGATGGGACTAAGTTGAGGGCAGGGGTAGCAGTAGGCTCCAGGTCTGGAGTGAATGCCACTTGCAGAACTGTTTGAGGAGCCTAGAGATGAGAGCAAAGGGGGCTATGAATCAGGAGCAATGGCAGGGCCTGGAAAAGGAAGACTGGAATAGCACCTGCAGAGTTGTACTGAAAGAGAGGCCTATGACAGCCTACGCTTGCAGGTTGGGATGAAGGGGCATAGGCAGAGCCAGTGGCATCTTACCTGTCTTCTGTGCAGAAAATGGTGCAGTCATCTGGATGAGGAATCTGCACCGCTGAGGGCTTGGTGTGTTCATGCCCTCCAGCTTCTGCCTCTCTTGGTTCCACTTCTCAGCCAGTCTCTGGGCAGCTGGGTGTGTGTGGTACCATTGCTTCTGGTCTCCCCGGTAATGTAGAATATCTTCGCCATTAAGGGCAAGCCTGGTGACAATTGTGATGGCCCCTGTGGCTTCATCCAAATCCCAGGTGTGCAAAACCTGCATGTAGTAGAGCTCTGGAGAGAAAATCCATATGGTTAAAGGCTACTGTTGGTGAACATAGCCCACTGAAGGCAAAATGGGAGGAAAATGGGATAGTCATCTCCTGTGCATTGTATCCAGGATTCCTGGCTCCAAGACCTCCTATTTGTAACCCACTAAACTCCACTAGAGCTGGGAGAGAAGGAAGGAGTTTGGGCTCCCCCATCCCTACCTAACCAGAAGTCTCCGTTCCCCTCTCAGTCCAGTGGAGAAACCCCCCAGTAGTCCTGACCCTCAGCTGCCTCTCCTGCTCTAACCCGTTTGTTATTAGGGCAATGACTCCTCTTTCATGCCCACATCACTCTTGCCTCATAACCCATACAGGCGGTGTCCATCTCTTTCCAAAGGTGACCTGAACACAGAAGAGGACACTCACCTGTCCCTGGGGAGCTGGCATTCACTGCCTGCACCAGGACCTTAAACTCGGTCTCGATCCAGGGGTTCCACACCTGGCAGCGCGTGTTCCCTCCCCTCCACCACTCCTGGGTCTCTTGAGTCTCAGGGTTGTAGCCATTCCGGGTTGTCAGCCTTTTGGTGGTGCTGTCATAGTATGTGAACATCAAATAGTTCACCTTCAGCATGTCCTGGGTCTTTGGCAAGCCTGGCACCTCCTGGGACAGGATGAGCTGGGAGCGGGAGTAATGATGAACCCCTTTGGGAAGGAATTCGTGTGAGTGAGAGAGCAGGGCAGGGAATGGAACCCAGGCATCTGGGTTGGCAGAATAGGGAGGAGGATCCAGCCACTTACCAGCCAAGATGACAGAGCAGAGCGCCTGGAGCCAGGAGACCAGCAGGATGGGGTTGGTCTGAGGAGCCATTGTCCTGCAGGGAGGAGAGAAGCAGGGTATGCTTGTCATGCATGCTTAACAGGGATCACTGAAGTGTCCTTGTTCAGGGGTGAGGAGATATCCAGGCCTGACAGCCCCAGAGACATGTGCAGTGTCCTACGGGGGTCTGAAGGCTAGATAAGCACCCCCAGAGTCCTCAGCACCCTCTGTGGTGGTGAGCAGATGCAAAGTACAAAGAAAGAAAGTCAAATCTAGTTTCAGCCCTAGCCTTTCCTGAGACCTAGGAGCCATTGCACATAACTAATCCATGGACACGATGCTTTAATTCCCAGCAAGCCAAACTAAACAACATCCGAGGAGTTTTAATTTTTAATGCTCCAGAAAGACTTTTAAAGCATCCGGAAATCCCGCTTGTGTAAACAGTCATGCCGTTGCAGTGTACAAAAATGCCAAAAAAAGGGGTGTGTACAAATGCCCACCACCCTCATTGCTCTCTGTGTATCTTATGTGTGGTTATAGGATGCCTACCAGGGATGTAGCCCCAAGGGAGCATAGCTGGTTAATCCCAAGAGCCCTTAGGTGAATGGTAGGCTGCTACCCACTCGGTGCAGTCAAAATGGCAGCACTTCCATCCCCAAGTAGTAGCTGAACTTGAAGGCACCTTAAACAGCTTTTCTGTCACAAGCAGGTGCCTTGGGGATCCCAAAGACCGAAGCATGTTACTCAGGCTTTTGTGAACTGCTTTCTTGGACTTTTGCACTTAATATCTTATCTCTTGTACGGCATTGTCACATCCTGGCTGAGACATTCTGGGTCCATGCCACCCATCCACACCTGGTTGCTCTCTCCAGACCTAGACATACACCAGCCAGCTTGCTCTAGGCAGCCTCCTGCCGCTGCTTTTCAGCATGCAGGGCACTCAGAAACTCACAGGCACACTTCTGGGACTGGAGGAGCACACCTCAAGTGTGTCCTAGCTGGAACATAGGAAGGCAGTCTCCTGTTACCACAGGAATAACTCATGCTTGCTGCAGCAACAAGCCAGTTGGAAGGTGCAGACATGCCTGTATCTGATGCTAATGCAGTGGAAAACACTTGAGCTCCCCAGACAACCTGAGCAGTAATTTAAGTCAGCAGGGAGGGTGGGGACTAGATCCTTTACTAACTGTTTGGTGCCAGAGCAGATTGAAAAGCCTCAGCGCCGCTCCTGAAAACACTGCTAAGGCAAAAGGTGAATGTGTGGGGTCCTCACTCCGCCTCACTGTTTCATGTGACTTTTAGGCTTGTGGCTTACATGATGATGTATTACCAAAGGGGAGACACTTTTCAGGGACTCAAGCAGGGTGAGACAGAACCACACATAGGCTCAGTGTTAGTGGGAAGTGAGCTCCAAGTTTTTAGCTACAGCAATGAGAGGAGAGATTTCCAGGGGATGGACCAGTGGATGGGGTCTTGATTAACTTTGCTATTCAACTAGATTTGTGGGTGCAGCCTCTCACTGCATAAGATATTGTGATAGGCCCCCTAGCTGGCCTACCATGCCCACAGACTGCAATAGTGCTCCCCAAATCTTGGAAGCACAGTTCAAATCTCATCTCCATTTTAAAAGCCCAAACAGCAGGGAATCTCCCAGCCTCCCTGGGAAGCCACTTCATGGTTTAATGGCCTTTATAGCTGGAAATCTGGGTCTAGTTAGGAATTTGTGTCATTCTAGCTTTTGCTTCTCGCCAGTGGAGTTCATTTTGTCTGCAGGCTGGAAAACCTCTCCCCTGCTGTCAGGGCTGGGGGCAGTTGTGCAATGTAACTCCAACATGGGGGAAGCTGCCAGACCTGGGAGACTGCTGCTGAGCCTCGAACCATGAATGAAGGAGCTGAGGACAGCTTAATCGAGGGGCCAGGGCAGAAAATACAGATTAAAAAAAAAGATGAGGGAGTATGGACAGGTGGATTTCTGTCCTTAATGAGTGAATTCAGTGGATGAGTGAATTCCTTATTTCTACAGCCTGGATATCCCTTGTGCTTCCACCGCTCTGAGTCTCTAGATTTGCCCCAACTCCCCTGCTACCAATGTACTGGGGGGCAGGGAGCCGCCTCCTCCCTTCCCATACCTCCTACTCCCCAGGCATCATCAGTCATCCCTTTTTCTCTGCCTCTATAACCATTCCCTAACCCAGCTCTCCTTGCCAACCTTCATACTCCCAGCCTGCCTCTATTACTCCAAAAAGCCCCCAAAACCCCATGCATCTCACCTCTTTTGAGCTGTATTTTTCTGCTGCACAAAAGGGGGAATGACCACGCTTCCTCTTCAAACTACTTTCACTTCACTGAGACAGCTTCCTGGATGTCACGTGCCTCTCGTTTCAACCTGGTGCCCCATGCATTGCACTCATGGTTGCAATACTCTAACTCACCTACCATTGGGCAGGGATCACTTCATAGGATTGGCAGAGGCAGTGAAGAAAGGCTCATTCCCTGCCATACATCCCCTCCCCTCCCCAAATCCTAGCCTGTTCACTACAGAGGCTTGCACTGGCACGGCCATTAGGGCGCTCGCTGTAACGGGTAGTACAGACGCACACACAGAGGACTCAGGGCTCAGAGTGTGCCAGGTTCTGTGCAAACCCTGACTGAGGAGGGTGGGGAGTAATTGGTATGCCAGGTGCTATGCAGCTTCACAGTAAGGCTAATAAGGACAGACATTCAGCAAGTCCAAGCCTGAATTGATTCAATCTTTGCAGGCTAGTCTAACAGAGATTCACTTTTTATTCTAGAAATGCAGCCATGTAACTGCAGTGGCTCAGGCTGGAGGCTTGTGGGGGGCACTAGAGTGAGCCCTCCTTTCTCTTCTGTTGCAGCCGCAAGGCTGGAGGGAAGCTGGCGGTGGGCAGCCAGGTCCTGGCCCAAGCAGTGCCTTAGGCAAAGGGGAGCAGGGAGGGGGATTAAACTTCCCTGCCTTCCCTCTCTCCCACCCACACAGGACTCCAGGCAGGGTCTACCTGGCTTTCTGCCCCGCTGGCCGCTCACGCAGCAGGGGCATGGCCAGAGCCCCCTGCTGCTCCCTAATCCTGTCTTGCAGGTGGTCAGTCAAGAATTACTCAGCTGCCAATGATGCACTATAAATGCGTTGCATCACCTGGCGTTTGCTGGCTCCCTAGGATGGAGTGGCTGGGAGTGGCTTGTTGGGACACAAGGGTGACTCTGTGCCCTGGGGTTCTGCTTTGATCCTGCTGGGCTCTTCCTGTCCCATGTTTTTAACCAGTTAAAATACAAAATCCACTGAGGAGACATCTACCTATTTGAGGGCCCCTGTTGTGCAGGGAGCTGCCCAGACCTAAATAGGGCTCCTGTTGCACCCGATCCTTCACATACTAACTGTAAGTGTGGTTTCTCCACCCCCGCCCCTCCACCAAGCAAGAGTGTAAAACAGACATAGGGCAGGGAGAGAAACTGAAGCATGGCATGGCAAATGTCATGCAGACAGCCAGTGGCATACAGGGGAAGAGAACCTAGGTGCCCTGAGTCCCAGTCAAGTTCCTCCACTCACTATGTCTGCCTCCAGTATTTTGTATGCTCACTTCCATTAACTTTCCATCCCAGCTGCTCCTCCTATTGCACAGGCTTCACTTATTTTCAAGTACTGCAGTGAATCATCTGTGAGGCAGTGGACTCTCTCCTGCTGAGCTCTGTAGACACAGAAGTTCAATATAATAATAATAATAATAATAATAATATTAAATAATAATTATCTGGTAAATAATATTATCTGGTAAACTTTCTGTACCCTCTCCAAATTTTCACTGTTGATTTAGGCTGTCCCTAGCACAATGAATGTATTAACCTTGCTATCAAAGTAAAACCTCTGGCATATAATCCTTTTGATCTTGGAGATCCTTTCCAAGTTGGAGGGGACAACACAAATACTTATGGATGTTCATTTGAAACTAGTTAGTTATATTGCATCTGGATCCTAAAACTTTTCTTATTACTAAGAATCATGAACAGTTCAAATTTTGAGACACCTCCATCCACAAAAGAATCAGAGGATGTCAAGTCAGAATAGAGGTACTTTTGGACTCCCCACTTCTTGCTCTGCTTCACCACTGCAACAAGCTTCTTGTCTCCAAACAAAAAGCTCCCTTCACAGAACTTATCATCTAGCTTGCCACCGTTTTGTGGTGGCTCGCTCATGTCATTTGTCTCAAAAAACTTCCCGTCTCCCAGGAAGATGATCACAAAGGTGTGGTTGCACTAGAGGTAATAGTCTGCATTGAGGTAGGTGGGATGCAGCTTTTGGACACTGCCATCCTTGTTCTTGCTCAGGCTCTGCACTGTCCTGTAGGAGTCTCCCTTGATGATATAAATATTGGAGTCCCCCACGGCGCCCAGGTAGAAGTCCCCAGAAGTCCCCCAGAAAAAATAAATAAAGGGAATCTTCTGTTGCAAAGAAAGACCACAGCAGGACAGAATGGTTTTGACACTATGGATTCCTGCTTGCAATCTCTAGCTTTATCTTTTGAATCATGCTTGTATAACCTACCAGTGCTAACATTGCCGTGGAACCCTGGTTGAGAAATACTCTTCTAATACATTTCCTGGAGGAAATTTTCCGTCCTAGTTATTGGTATATGATGCGAGGCTCTTCAGTGGGTCAGTGACCCCAGGATTCAGACTCAGCTAGATCAGCACAGCCCAGTCTAGGACACTGTGGGATCAGGAGGAGACTGAGTCTGACCCAGAAAGTGTCTTGGGCCGCCCTTCTGTTCTTAATGTTGGTGTGAAGTTCTACGCTGTAACATGTCCAGTACATGCTCTGGAGAGTTCACCTCTGCCTGCTACCCCTAAGGTTACCATCTACACTGAATCTACCAGCTGGAGATCTCACTCACTGGACCCAGGGGAGCTACAGCTCATATATCCCAGTGAGAATAAATTGAATTAAATGACAGCTAATTTACAGCAGTGGGAACCTGGTCGAATGACCCCAATGCAGGGACCTGTGTGCACAGCCTTACCCCAGATGGCTCTGTGGCACCAGAGGAATCCAGATGATCCCTCCTGAGCTCTGAAATCAGAAGAAAGTTAAGTCTAAGGCTTTTTTTTTGGTTACTTAGGGTCCTCACTTTCTTAACATCATAAAGCGAGTGCCAGAACTCTTGGTGATCTATGTCCATCTCTGGGAAGGAACAGGCACCTGGTGGGTTTAAGGAGGGATTCCTTGGGTCCAGGGCTCCTAGGTTTTAGTGCATCAGGCATGAGCCTGTGCATCCACCAAAACATTCAGGGTTGCCAATACCCTCATTCATGCTATTTGTGTCTAAATCCTGCACTCAGCACTCCTTGAGGCCCTGGTGGGCTGGGTGGGTCTGCATGCCAGGCTGGACCTTCGTCTGGTCTAGGACCTCAGGAGGATCAGCCCAAACTATATAAATCCAATGTGGTTTAGATCCAGGGCAAGGAAATTTTGAAACTACAGCCACTTCCAAGAAAGGTGGTACAGGATTTCATTGCCACCAAGTGGTGACTGGTTGAAGCAGCAGTTTCTCCACAAAAGTCCAGTCTACCAGTCAGCCCATGGGATTCAAGAGTTAAGATGGTTCTGATGCCCCTCTTGAAGGGTGTATAGATCAGAATATGTGGTCTAAATTCATATTCACAGAATACTTGAAGATGGTCTAAATTCTTCTCTCTCCAGAATTTAGACCATCTATTTGGAGGTGGGGGAATGGGACACAGGCCCTTTTTCTTCTGGGAGGTTCCAGCTCTGATCTGGGCCTGGGGCAGGGGTGGGGAATGGGATGAGATTTTCTTTTGGAGGTGCAGGCTTTATGCAGGGCACAAGAACTGGGTGGCTCAGGGGTGCTGAATTAGTGGGTGTTGGGGAACCATACCAGTGCCAATTTTGCCCCAGCCCAGGGGACAGTGCTCATGGGTGGGAAATGAGACGCAAGGGGCCAGTAACCCTTTACACAATGAAGAGGAAGGGGGTTCAAAACCCTGAAAGATGTACGAGAGCTCTCTCAAGGCAGTAAGGGAAAAATCAGGCAGGACTGAAGCTATACCAAGAAATAAATTCCATGCACTAAATAGCAAAATAAAGTGCAACTTTATTTAAAATAAAATTTTAAAAAGTGGTTTCTCTCCCTGTCCCTCTCCCTTTTTGCATAGTTTTACAAATGAGCAGCAGAAGGGGTGGGGTAGAAGATACAGTACAATGGACCTGGGGTGGAAGGGACGTCCACAATGGAACAGATCAGTGGTGGGGGAGAGGGTACAGTGGAACACCCCTTTAAGGGGTGCCAGAAGCTGACTGAAGTGACCAAATACTTCTCACCAGTTCCTTAATGGCACAGTTTCATTGCAGGGCAATGGAAGTCCTGATAATAAAGTCCATTTAGCCTTCCCTGAGTGGCAGTCCTGAGTTTCATAGTGCTTCTTTCTGTATCCTTCCCCGCAGAGTGCTGGAGGGAAGGGTTTATTTGTAGAACCCAAGGGCAGTGTTGTGGTAGAGGCACATGTAAGCATCACAGAGCAGGCGTCGGGCACAAGGGGGAAGGGACTTGGGGTCCAGAGCTTGGAGCTCCTTGGGGGACATCTCCAGGTAGTCGGCCACCTCTGGACAAGGGGTGACCCGTGGGATGTTGAAGCCATTCTGGCCACCTGGAAGAAAAAGGAAGGGAAGGGATTAAAAAGAGAGAGAGGGGGAGAGAGATGCATAGAGGGAAAAAAAGAAAATAGATGGAAAAGGCAGTGGAATCACCCCTATGGCAGCTCCCAGGATGTCCACAGCACGGAGCTGTCCCATATACCCCCGTGTGCACATCTCACCCTGGCGGTCTGCCATGCTGTCAAAGAAGAGCCAGTGCTCACGGCGGGGCCCATGGCGAGCAAATGCCACATAATGGCTGGTCTGGATGCAGAGGACAGCATAGAGCTGCATAGTCTGGCGGGGCAGAGGGACTGGCAGAGGAGGCAGGTGGGAGAGCTCTGGGGGCAGGCGCAGCAGCCGGGGGTGGTGGGAGCTCCGGGTCCGGTGACGGTGCACCTGTGAGGGTGCAGAGAGGGTGTGACCTGTGTGTCATGCCTCCATTCCCCACTGTGCCCCCAGCACCACCCCTTCCCCCATCATCCTGTGGGCACTTCTTGTGTTGCCCCCTGGTAGCTGGGTTACCTGCTGGCAGCAGATACTGCAGTACTGCCGGGTGCTGCCTGCTGTGATGTGGGGGTCCCCATAGCACTGGGGGCATTCACTCACTGCCAGTTCCTGGCAGATACAGCACTCCCGGGGAGCTACAAAGAAGTGGGGAAAGGGTCCATCACCTCCAGTGTGTGGACCCTGGAGTAGATACCTCCTGCCCGTACCCCCATAGATGCCCACTCCCTGCCCCAACCCCCCCTAGAGACACCCTCTCTGCTCCCCCTCCTCATAACAGATTTCTGTTCTTGCCCCCTGCAGGCTTTCCCTCAACCTGCTCCCACCCTCCATATTCCTTTACCATCCTCCAGCAGGTCTGTGAGATCCAGCTGCAGGCTAGGCAGGATGGTGGCAAAAGCCTTGAAGTCCTTCCCATTTCGGGGCATTTGCAGGATCAGACAGGAGGGGGCCTGTTGGAAGGGGAGGTCAGTGCTGAGGGTGGAGCAGCGCCAGGCCTGAGCCCCCATCTCCCAGTCCAGCTCTCACCTCCGTGAACTTGAGGTCGCCTGTGGCCAGGGAGCCCTCCAGCAGCTGCTGCACTGTGGGAACCCCCTGAGTCACCCCAGGCAGGGCACCCTCCATGAAGATTTGGTAGAAGATGCAGCCCTGGGGGTCCTTGTCTGCTGACCTGGGCATAGAAAGCAGGCTTAGTAGGGGTGTGATGAGGGGGATGTAGCTTGGGAAAGGAGTGGGTTTTAGTGGGGTAGGGAGCACTGGGCAAGGGAAGGAGAGAACTGGGAGTGAGTAAGTAATGGGGTTGGAGCGCAGTAAAGGGGAGTTGGGAAGTGGATGGATGAGCAGACAGCAGAGGCTTGTGGGGGAGTGGGGAGGCTTACCGGATATTAAAGAGTGGCTCGCCCTTCAGCACCCGGAATAGCAGGGTGAGAAACTCCTCGGGGTCTGAGGGGGGACACAGATGAGAGCAGGGAAACCCCCTTGCTCCCCACCTCCCCTCTGCCATCCTGCACTCACCCTTCCCTCATACCCCTCACCGCTGTTCCCTTGAACTCCCACCCCCTTCCCCCACTCTTCCCCCTTATCCTTTCCACCACCTCGGGCTTCTCCCCTCTCCATCCCTCCCCCACCAGACTCCTTTGGTCTCCAACCCCCATTACCCTACCCCACCTTTCTCCTCGCAGGTGAAGCCCGGAGAGGATCCAGCAGCCTCCAGCACCCGGCGCAGGGACATCACCTTGGTGGCACAGACGTAGCCGTGCCTGGGGTGGGGGACAAGGCAGTCACCCGCAGGACAACTTGTACACTAACCCCCTCTGCTCTCCACAGGCCCCTCAGTACTTCCTGCAGAGAACTGTTTGTCCCCCGTTGGCTTTGAACACACCAACTACTCCCCGCAGACCCCTGCTCCCCATCTCAGGCCCCTCCTGGAGCCCCCCCCACTTCTCTCCACCTCCAAAACCTCCATCACTACCAACCTCCTACCTCCCCACCACAATCCACAGATCTATCCCCCAAATCCCTCTGACACCATTCTTCTGCCTCCCCAAAGACCATTCTTCTTCTCCCACTCCACACAGACCCCCGCCCCAGCTCTATCATAACCCTTCCTGTCTCTTGCTACCTTTCCTACCCCTTATGACACCCCCCTGACCTCCCTACTCTGCTTCTCCCCAGAGCCCTCACTGGCCCCCATTTCCCTGGTGCCTCCCACTTGCAAGCACAGTCTTTCCCCTCACAGGGACTCACTTGCGCAGGGGGTTGACGATCTCGGTTCTCAGCAGGTCCCGGGTCTCCACATAGGATTCTCCATCGTTCTTGTCTGCAGGGCGCAGAAGCAGGGAGTCCAGCACCGAGCTGAAGGTGAACATGCTGGGGGAGAAGGGACAGGACACTTGGGTTCAATCCCAGATCTGGGACAGGAGGAGAGTCTAATGGGTAAGCTGAGTTGGGCAGGGAGTCAACACACCTGGGTTCTCTCCTCAGCCCCAGGATGGGAGAGGGGTCTAATGGGTTAGAGCAGGGGGGCAGAGTTATACCCCAGCCCAGGAGAGGAGTGAGATCTATTGGCTAGAACAGGGCAGAGGCTGTGGCTATAAAAGCGGACAGCCTGGGTTCTCAGGGGGTCACTCACCAGAAGAGGGTGGCATCCAGGTAGCAGGAGTTGCAGTGACCCTGAATCCCCTTCTTCCAGCCGGTAAGCTGCTGGCCCCCTTCCTCCCCCAGTGCTGGAGGGGTATTCTCCAGCACCCGCTCGCTGGCATAGATGCGGAAATCTGGGGGGAGGGCCAGAAAGGGAGATCTGAGGGGGATCCGTCCCCACATTTAGATCTTTTCCGATCTCTGTTTCCTTGCCTGTGATTCCCTGCCCCACCCTGCAGAGGTGCCCCCTCCTCCCATCCTCCAGCCTGCTGTGCCCCCTTCTTTTGCCAATAGTCAGCTTACTATAGTCCCCCTCCCATCTCCTTCCACCCCTCACTCTACCTTTATCCCCCTTCCTCCGCCCTCCTTCCCTTCCACCCTTTTACTCCATTCCTGTCTTCCCCACCCCATGTCCCACTACCTTGGGATGTGCCCCATCCCCCTTCTGTCCCATCCATTCAAACCTAGTGAGTTGCAGCGCAGCACAGGGTTCTCCAGTGGCTGGGGTACCCCGAAGCGGGAGTCTGGCCGGCAGTGGCGCAGCTTCACAAAAAAGCCCTTGTCTGGTGGGCACTGGAAATAACGTGTCCCTCGGTAACTCCCATCTGTGCAGCTTGAGGCCAGTGGCTCCTCCTGAGGAACCACAATCCAGTCCGCTTAGAGATCTGGGAGTTATGTGCCCCCCTACCTTCAGGAAAGTGACCCCCCCCCTTATAGGAATAGGTGGTGCCACTCAACACGGATATGGGGTTTCAGTGTGCCCTTATGGGGAAGTGACCCTAATGGGTACAGGGGGGTCTATGTCTCAGTGGGGAGATGACCCCTCTAGTGGCTCTCACCCATTGTCCCACCAGCATCCCATCCCTGTTGTCTCACCAGCTCTAAGCCAGCAATGGTCTCTCCCACTTCTGGTAGGTTTCCAATCCACCGGATGACCCCATATATTGGGGGATCATGCACCTCCACCATGGAGTAAATTTCCAGTGGAATCACAAGTGTCTTCTCTTCATCATCCTCCTCTGGCTCCTTCTCCTTCTCCCCCTTGTCCTTGTCCACAAATATGGAGGTGAGTGAGGCTGGGGGCCCCTTCGGAGAGTGCGGTTCTATCCTGGGTGGATACCGGATGGACGGGGAACATGGTGGGTCTTCAGAAAACCCTAGAGAGGGGTTCTCTATTGAGGCCTTGGGGTTATGCTCAATCTTTTCTGTAAGACAAGGAAACAAAACATGCCAGACCTGACTTAGAAGGTGGCTTGGAGGGAAGGGCTACCACCGAAGTGCAGATGGGTGACAGTGGATGATGGTCCTCTTGCCCAATGGGAAAAGGCTACCACTGAAGTGCCCATGTTGGTTTCACTGGATATCAGTGGATATCACTGTGGCAGTCCTATCACTAGGTGAGGGAACCTACCATTGAAGCAGCCATGGTAAAAAAAATATATATCACTGGAGGGGCCACATTAGCTGGCGATGATGTCATTGAGACTGCCATATAATTAGGTGGAAGACCTGCCACAGAGAGGGCCCCTTTGCCCAGATGGTAGAAGCTGTGTCAGGAGGCATTTATCTTCCATGACTGGGAATCAAGCTAGTGGCATGGCCATCTTGACTAATGGGAGATACAATTTTAAGACAGGAGATACATTTCTAGGGCAGCGAATTGGGATTCCTGATGGGTGATTTGGAAAAGAACTATGGTTGGGGCAGCCAGCTTGGTCACTGAAAAAAACCTCTGCTCAAGTGGATGTCTCGGTCACTGCTTTGCCCACCCACTCATGTGGTGGCCATCTCGATTATGTGGCTATCCAGCTTGAGTAGGATTAGGGCTGCAGGCATACCCATCGTTTTTGTCTCAAAGGCCCACATCAGCCTGGCACAGAGAAAGGCAGCTGTATAGCATGCTGGGAGTGAGGCCACCAGAGTGGCCATCTTTAACACTTTTCTGAGTGAATATTTCAGGCCCTGGAATGGGTATTATAAGCCCTGTGGCTCAAAGTGAAGCTCAGCCAGGCTCTCAGCCATGATGCTTGCTGCAGTTCCTACCTTTATATACTTTGGAGATCGGCAAGAGAATTCCATGCTCTGGGGAAGGAAAATGGCAGAGGGCATGACCCTTGAAGACACCATCCCACGAACCAATAGGCTGGTCCTGCAGGGTGAAAAATAAGGAGGATGAAGGAAGCCCTGCCCAAGGGAATCTCGCAGTGGGATCCACCCTCCCTACACAAAGGAATTTGAGGTTTCATTACCAGGTGGATGCCCACAAAGATGCCAGCATGCTCCTTCTCCGGCAGGTAATCGCAGAACATCACGGTGCCTGTAGGACGGCTGTCATCCATGTTGAAGAAGACATGGTCACCGAGCTCCAAAGGAGGGGACCTCAGGGGGTCATCCTCCACCTGCTGCAACCTGTTGCGAGCCTTGCTGCTGCCCCAGCGGGGCCTTGGGGGGCTGCCTTCATCTGGTTCAATCCGACTCACAGGGACAAAGACCCCGCAATTCTCCCGACATGAGAAAAACTTCTGGTCTTTGAAGGACCCGTCTGTGAAGCCCTTCCCAGCTGCTGACCCCTGCGGGGGATGAAGTATATGCGTGTGGATGTGATGCGTGGATGCATCAGCCAACTAGTCTTCCTGCCTGCTGTCCCCAAGAGGGGAAAAGCCCTGTGACCCATCACTCACCCCCGCTGAGCAAGCAGTCCCCTGCCCTCAGGCTGAATCAGATCCAGTACCCCCAAGAGAGGATAGGCCCCACGCAGCACTCGCCAACCCAAACTCTTCTGTTCCCCTGCACCAGAGTGAGATTGGTGCCAGTGCTCCTCAGAGTCCCCATTGCCTCACTCACCACCAATTCCACCCCAAAGATGATCCCAGCTTCATCTCTGTTCTTGCTCATGGGTCCCCGGTAGCGTACAACACCTCTCACTTTCTCCCCAGAGGCCGAGGTGATCTGGACCCGGACCTGGTCCCCCCGGCGCAGGGCTGAGAGCCGTCGGAGCAGCTCCTCCTGCTTGAAAAGCCCCAGCCGCTCCTCCCCATTGGTGACCGCCTGTAGCAGCCGGGCATAGGTCTCGCTCAGCTCCAGCACCGCTTTGGAGGGCACCTTCACCATCTCCTCTGTATCCAGCACTTGGGCCCTGAAGGTAGGGTCCCGGGAGGGGGCCTCCTCTAGGGGTGCAGCCTGGCTCAGGAGGGTGCCCCGGGGGACCCACACCTCCACGCCCCCGGCGAAGTCCTTGATGGAAATGTAGAACCGGCGCGGCCTCATGGCGAAGGGTGGGCTGGACCTGGGGTGAGAACAGAGATCAGAGGAGGCAACCCTGCTCTGGGGCTGATGGGGAGGGGCAATGAAGAAAGTGGGGAAAGCCTAAAGGAGAACCAGCTGAGAAACCAGATGTGGAGGGGGAACGCCCAGGGGGTGGGAGGCAGAGCTGAACGGGCAATGGGGGTAGGCGGCTCGGCTCGGCTCATCCAGGGAGAAGGAAATCCCTGATGGGTGGACGAGAGATGGAGACAGTACAGGACGGAGGGGGGCATTTGGTATACCTCTGGGTGGCAGGGGCTCAACACCCCCATGCCAAAGGGGTGTAGGAGCTGGCCCAGGAGGCTGAGAGCTGGTGGGACCCAAAGGGGCATCTCCACCCGGCTTCCCCAATGCTGGCTGGTGGGGTCACCCTGGCGTGGGCGTGGGGGGAGCGCATCCTCGAGAGAGAGGAGAGGAGAGGAGAGGAGGGGGAAGGAGACAGCCCCTCACAGACAGATGCAGATGCAGACCCTGGCTCCACCGCCGCCGCCTTCACTTCTCCAGCTT
>NW_005843187.1:113939-118176 GCF_000455745.1 Alligator sinensis
GAGCTGAGACAGGCGGAGCGGGATCGGGGGTGGGGGTGCACTCCTGCTGGGCACAAGTGCGTGTCCCTGCACCCCGTGCTGCAAGGGCTGCGTCTTGGCACGCACCGCTTTCTGCACCCGGCTCCGCTGCCCTGCAGCCACCTCTGGTGAGGAGCAGTGCGCCCAGGAGGAGGCAGAACGAGCAAGCGCCTCTGCAGTGTGGTAAGAGATGCGGCTGCACCTGCATCCCGGGGTAGGGCAGGGCAGGGCAGGGCAGGGGTGGGGGGAAGGCGGGCTGAGAAGGAGTGCACCCTGTGGGGCCCCGAGGGGCAGCAGAAGCTCAGGGAAGGGGTGCAAGAGGCAGCTGTGCTGTATTATACACGGGGTGCTAAGGGGCAGCAGGTCCCTGCACATCTGGGTGCTGCAGGGGGACTTGCAGGGCATTTCAGGGAGGGGGTGGAGGAGCCCCCGGGGTTGCATTCATGAGGTCTCCCCCTCCAGGTGGAGCATGAGGTCCCCAGTACACTGAGCTTCCCATGTGGGGACTATGGCCCTCAGCCTCAGCACCAGCGCATACCTGGGTCAGCCCTCCATCTCCATACCTGCATTGCGCCCCTGCTATTCCCCACTGGACACCCAGATCTCCAAACCCCTCTCTTCCCCCACACAGTTTCTTCCCCCCAATCATTTCCTCCAAGTCTCCACCCCCCTCCCCCCCAACTGCTGTCCTAGCCCCTTCTCTAATTCATAGAAATCATAGGAAATTAGGGTTGGAAGGGACCTTCATCTAGTCCAACCCCCTGCTCAAAGTAGAGCCATCCCCAACTAGATCATCTCAGCCAAAGCTTTGTCTAGTCGGGTCTTAAAGACCTCCAAGGATGGAGATTTCACCACCTCTCTGGGTAACTTGTTCCAGTGTTTTACTACCCTCCTAATGAGAAAATTCTTCCTGATATCTAACCTAAACTTCCCTTGCAACTTTGCTCCTTGTTCTGTCATGTGCCACCACTGAGAACAGTCCAGCTCCATCCTCTTTGAACCACCTTCAGGGAGCTGAAGGCTGCTATTTAATCCTCTCTTCTGCAGACTAAATAAGCTGGGTTCCCTCAGTCTGTCTTCATAAGTCATGTCCCCTAGCCCCCAAACCATTTTTTTCCCCTCTGCTGGACTCTCTCTCTCCAATTTGTCCATCTCCTTTCTGTAGTGGGAGGCCCAAAACTGAACGCAGTACTCCAGATGTGGTCTCACCAGTGCTGAATAACAGGGAGTAATCACTTCCTTTGACCTACTGGCAACACACCTACCAATGCAGGATGCTGTTAGCCTTCTTGGCAACAAGGGCACACTGTTGGCTCTCCATCTTACTGTCCACTGTAACCCCCAGGTCCTTTTCTGCAGAGCTGCTGCCCAGCGCGTACCGGTGCATGGGATTGTTCCATCCTAAGTGCAGGACTTTGCACTTGTTCATGTTGAACCTCATGAGATTTCTTTTGGCCCAATCCTCCGATTTGTCTAGGTCACTCTGAATCCTAGCCCTATCCTGCAGTGTATCTACTACTCCCCACAGCTTGGTGTTCTTTGCAAACTTGCTGAGGGTGTACCCCATCCCATCTTCCAGATCCTTAATGAAGACACTGAACAAAACCGACCCATAGGGCACTCCAGTTGATACCACCAGTTGCCAACTAGATATTGAGCCACTGATTACCACCCTCTGAGCCCAATGCTCCAGCCAGTTTTCTATTCACCTTGCAGTCCATTCATCCAGGTCGTACTTCCTTAGCTTGCCTGCAAGAATGTTTTGGGGGACTGTATCAAAAGCCTTGCTCAAATCAAGGTAAACCACATCCACTGGTCTCCCTGCATCCACAGAACCAGTCATCTCATCATAGAAGACAGTCAGGTTGATGAAGCATGACTTTGTCGTGGTGAATCAATGCTGAGTGCTCCTAATCAACTTTTTTTTCTCTTCCAAGTGCTTAGAAAAGGATTCCTTCCCAGCCCCCTCTCCATTCTCCCTCCACTAGAGACACTGCCAGGCCCACTCCCATCCCCTCCTCCCCTTCCCCCAACTTCCTGCCCCTGCATCCTTTCCCCATCCTACTTTTTCCCACTGAAATCTCCACCCCTCCCCTCCTCCCTCACCACTGCCCTGATGCCACCCCCTCCAGTCAGATGCCCTTAAAGTATTAGGCTTTCTTTGTTTCTTTTTTAGATCCATTTATTTCATTACAAAAAAAAAAAACAACTGGGAAAAAGATGGGGGGTGGGGGTGGGGAGGGACAACAATACAAAAAATAGATATAACCCACCACCCTCTGAGCTGTTAACCCCTTCCCTTCCCTCAAAAAAGAAAGCAGGGGCTGCAACTGGAGGGCGCAGAACAGGAAGGAGAGAGGTGAGTCCATGCCACATGCCCATAACCCCCTATAACATACTTGCCCCTCCCCGAATCCATGGGGTCTCCTAAGGGGCTTCAATGCTGCTCCTCCCCCTGAAATGGGATGGCACAACCTGACTCCTCCAGTTCACCACATGTGCATTTCCTCCCCTTGGTCTTTGCCCCTCCTGTGCTCACCTTGCCCCCAACTCTACTCCCCCTCAAACAGATCACTCCCTCTTTGAGTGAGTAGAAGGCTCCCCACTATGGGCGTTGGAAATAGGGGTGTTCACAGGGTTCCCACTAGGGAAAGAAACCTCACACATGGCCCAATCGTGGGGCAGAAGGATTTGCCCCACTGTTCAGGTTGGGGGACAACAAGGTGGGATGTTGGGGGCGACAGCCCCATCTCCCACCTCCACCCTGCCCTGCAGTGGGGGCTAAGTACAGTGGGGGCAGGAAATGGGGTAGCATTATCGGGGAGCTATGGGGCAAGATGGAAAAGCTTCCAGAGTTATCCATCTCCAGCAGAGGTGGAAAGGGACCAACAGACAGATGGAGGAATGGACAAATGTGTGTGAATAAATTTGGAGGAATGGATGGAGGGAATTGTTCTGGTATAAAGGGATGAATGGATGAGAGTAAGCAAGCTTGGATGGACAGATGGATAAATAAGAGGAAGGGAGTAAGACTGGATGGGTGGAGGGAGAGATGAAGATAACCATGGATGGATGAAATTGAGCTGTGATGGAATGGATGGGTGGATGAATATGGGTCTACTAGAAAGGAGGAAGGAAAGGGTAAGTTTTTGGATGGACGGATGAACAAATGGATGGAGCTTAGACAGACAGTTCTTAAGCAGGCAGGCTGACAGACTCGCCTGCCCCGTGCTGCCCAGGCCTTGCTTTCCAGCTCTAATGCCCCCCACCTCGCTGGCTGGCTGCGTTGGGTCAGCTCTAGGGGGGTCTCTTTGCCCAAGAAGCACCCAGGAGGGGCTGTAGTCTCAGCTGCCCCTGCCCTCACAAGGTGGCTCAGGGAAGTCACTCAGGTCTCTGCCGATGATCTCAGTCACTAGTGGGGGAGAGAGGGGAGGGGAGAAAGGGTGAGGTGACCCATTGGGGACATATGGTCCCTTGCTCCTAAGACAAAAGGCCCCCATGTCCCACTCCCCACCATCTGAATCTACTTTCCCATCAACGTGGGGCTTGCTGGGCGCTGAGGCCCACTAGAGGGGAGCATACCCTCTTACCTTCCTCCAGCGTGATACCCTGGATGGGCAGACTCTCCCGGAAAGCTGCCCGGTATCCGCTTCCACTGGGCTTCTCCAGCACCGCGCTGTCTGCTGACTCTGCCTCCCCCCATTCAGGAGTCCTAGCTCCCCCCTGCTCCCCCGGAGGCTGTGCAGGGGTGAGCTGGGTGGGGGGCTGGAAGTGGGGCGAGCAGTAGCCAAGTGGGTGGAAGGGTGGAGGCACCGCGAGCCCGGGTCCCCCGTATTGCTCTACTGGGGGGTAGCGGAGAGGGGGCTCAGGGGGGAGGCAGTGGCGATAGGGCGGGGAGAGGGTGACCAGATGGGGTCCATCGGGGTATGGAGAGGGTGCCCCATAGCCTGTGGGGGAGTAGCTGGCCCCATAGGGAGTGCTTTCAGGGTAGCAGGGGAAGGGGGGCCGGCTGGGAGAGAAATCCATGTCCCTGGGGATCTCTGGGGAATAGGGGGAGCCGTGGGGAGGCCCTGGGGAAGGGGAGCCAGGGGGGAAGCCTCGGAGTGGGGAGTCAGGCGATGGTTCCTCCTTGAATATCACTGTGGGGAGAAGAGGGGCTTAGAGATGAATAAACATTTCTGCCCCCCCCCCCCCCCCCCCCCCGCCGCCACCGCCGCCA
>NW_005843187.1:118253-151860 GCF_000455745.1 Alligator sinensis
CCCCCCGCCGCCGCCTGAAGGCAGCCCCTCTTCCCTCCCCCACACCCATGTCTCCTGCCCCTATCCTTCTCTCCCCTCCCTCCTACCATCCCCATGTCCCCCAACACACTCACTGGGCAGGTACTTGAAGGACTGGGTGGGGCTGCGTTTCCGACGCCCATTGGAGACGTAGAAATAGGCCTGGACAGGACGGGACACCCGGGTATTGTTGTACTCGGGGACCGTGAGGGTCAGCGTGGTCTAGTGGGAGAAGAGAAGAGTGTCTGGGGAGCACCTAAAAAGGCAGTTCACTTGAGGGACCCAGATCCAGAGAGATCCTGTCCAGATTTTCCCTTCTATCCATTCTGTTCCTTCAGGAGTGGATCCATGGCAGGATTTCCACTACCCTCACACCACTACTTTGGATAGATTCAATATGGACTTTCTCCTGTCTCAACCCCACTCCCACCAAACTGATCCAGCCCAGCATTTCTGCTAGCCACACTCGCTTCAACCTAGGGGGAATCCAGCCCAGGATTTCTTCATTACCATTGCAGGGTGTCTAGAGCCCCAGTCCAAGATTTCTTGAGTCTCTGCCCACTTCCCCCCAGGCCAGCCCAGGAATTCCCCCACCCCTGGCCCAGGCACTACCCAGGCTAGGTGGAACTGGGCTGGGATTTTCTTTGCCCTTGCACCACACCCCTGCCCTCTTTTAGGAGGAAGTTCAAGGCTCGCATTATCTCACCCCTGCATGCATGCATGCATGAACACAGGCCTGGATTTCCCACCAAATAGCTCTGTTTCCACTAGGTGGAATCAGGCTGAGACTTCCCCAACTCCCACCTCTATTCCTCTAGGGCAGAGCTTTCCAAACTTTTCATGTTGGTGACACACTTTTGCGACATGCATCATTTCACGACACAGTAATTCAGTTCCGGGGGAGGGGCCAAGGGAAGCAGACGTGAGTAAGGGAGCTCCGTGGTGCCCTTCCGCAAAATTTTCTGCATTTCGCGCGACACACCTACACACTGCCGCCGACACACTAATGTGTCGCGGCACACAGTTTGGAAAGCTCTGCCCTAGGGGTATCTGGTCCAGAAGCTTCCTCCATCTGCCCACTTCGCCCTACATTAGGTCAGTCCAGGACTTCCCCCATGATGGCCCCTAAGTGAAGTTAGTCCAGGATTTCTGCCTATCCACACTTTTTCCCCAGGTGGCTCCAAAACCAGATCCAGCATGGGTGAATCCAGTCCAGGATCCCTTTGCCTCCACCCACTCTCAAGAGGCTCCAACCCATCTTTTCCTTACCTCATTGCTCTTGAGCCGATTGATGCAAGCCTCCTCTTCCCATTGGAGCTTCCCATCTGCAACCAGAGGAGATTGGATCAGAGGCCACCAAGGGGCGGAGCCTCAGAGATGGGGGAGGACAGATGAGGTGGGGAAACAGGGAGGGGTGTTGGAGAGAGAGGAGGGGGATTCCCTGGGAAAGGGGTTGGTGGAGGCAAGAAACTGTGGAGGGAGCTATGAGGTGGTGATGGGAGAATAGGGAGCATGGAGGTCTCGGGATAACTGAGGCAGGGACTGATGAGGTCTGCCTATCGCGCAGGGAGGGGGAGGACAAAGAGGTCCTGGGGTATCTCTAGGGTATAGGGAGTAGATGATGGGATCAGGGAGGTGCATGGGGGTTACATGGGGTGGATCACTCACCAGGACCCCTCTCAATGAAGATGACCTTAGAGTCAGGCAGGAAGTTGGCACCAGCCAGCACCATTTCTTCTCCACCACGCACTGATCCTGCGCTGATGCTGCAGCTCTCCACCTGGGGCAGCTCCTGAGCCGAGCGCTGGGCTGGGGGTAAGAGGCAGTCTGAGGCCCAGCCCAATAGCATTGCTACCCTCCCCACAGCTCCTATCAGGTCCAAGTCCCTACCCTAGCAGCACTCAAGGGAAATACCCGCAGGGACCCACGGCACACCTAGTGGGACCAGCCCCTAGTACTAAGCCCAGAGATCCATCCACAGACTACCTCATTGGGGATACTGGCTCTATAGGTCCTTGCAAAACTGCCCACTCCTAGTAGAGTGCCATATGGGGACCTGGCTCCATGACCCCTGGGCATGCCCCCAGGGATGCCATAATCATAATGTACCCACCTCACCCACCACAGGGCTTCCCCCACGAAACTAGGCACTCTGCAGCATGATCCCTAAGGGGTGCCCGCTTCATACACCCTGCTGCCACCATGGGCCATCTCACCTCCCGTCTCCCAGCACGCTCCTCAGGGGAACATGCCCACAGCATCCCCCTAATAGCAGTGCACTCACAGCACTCGATGGGGACTGAGGCCACCTGGATGGACACCACCTTGCCATTGCCCTGGGGCACATGGACCCGGAAGACTAGCCGGACCCTCGTATTCTTCCGTCCAATATCCGTCTCGCCCTTCCGCAGCTCAATGTCTGAGTTACGCAGCTTCAGGATCCCTGCGCAGTCAATGCTGGGGTAGGGGTAAATGGGCAGTGAGGGGGTAGTCACTGGAACGGGAGAGTCCTCATTTACCCTTTGCTAATTTACCCCTCACCTTGGAGATTCCATTTACCCTTTGCCATTTACCACCCCCAGCCCCTGGAAATCCTGGAGCTGGAATGTGGATTGGAGCTACTAAGTCACTTATCTGGGGCAAAAACCCAGGATGGACTCTGCTGTGGGCCCCACCTTGGAGGGACAGAAATCCTAGCTTTTCCCTGGTACTGGATTATGGCCCCAACCATGTGGATCTGGGACTGTAATTTTTGTGATGGAGAAAGTAGTACGGAAAACTTGGCATCAGGCTTATGTGCCCTCCCCACTCCCAGATTGGACTCTGGGTGCCATACCTCCTACGCCCAAAATGGGTAAAAATCTGGGGATGGGGATGTGTTGGGGATAGGGTTATGTTCATGGGGATGGGAGCATCATGCCACCATCTCCACATAGGTACTAAACCAAGAACCGGATCTCATTCCTCCACAGAAATGGACTCAGGCATAGGGAGAAAACCCCAAAGGCGCCCACTCCCCAGGACTCACTTGGCAGCCATGTTGTTCTCGGGGAGCAAGGACATTTCAAGCACCTTGGTGCTGTTGACAATAGTCTCATAGCTGGCGGTAGCCACCATCTTGCCAGTGATCCGATGGACCTGGTAGAAGGCGTGGGGCCGCAGGTTGCGCTCGTCAGCTGTCCCAATGAACATCTGCAGGGTCAGCGGCTTCTCATCGTAGCCCAGGAGCTGTTACAGCAGGGGGTTGGAAATGGAAGAGAGGACCCAGGTCAGGATCCATTTGCCAATGGAGTCTGATCTGCTCCCCCTGGGATCTACTATCCTGGTTATTCCAATGAGAGGGTGGCCTGGAAATCCTAGGCTGGATTTCCCCAAAGGAAGTGGGAGAGGTAGGAAAAATGTGGACTGGATCCCCCCACCCATTTTTTGAGCGGGGTCAGTGAAGGGAATACCTCACCTAGAGATTGGCCTCTCATCCAATCTTCTCTCATTGTAGTAAAGGGAACAGTCCTTTGGGAATAGTAAAGCACATGGCAGGCCTGGATTAGATAATCCATTGCAGGGAGAGGGCGTGCAGGGAAAACCTGGATTGGTTCCCCAAAGGAGAACAAGAACGGGGGCAGGCAAAACTCAAATTGGGTTAACCATGGAATGAGGGCAAGGAATGGGAAGAAAAACCCAGGGAAATCCTGGACTGGATTCCTTTCGCTTTGGGGGTGTTGGGTTTGCCTTATTCCAAGGAGAAAAACTGTAACGGGGGAGCAATGCAGGAGCCTTGCGTGACTCAGTTTCTCTCCCTTAAGAGCACTTGGGTTGGAGCATAGCCGCATTGCGTGTCTGGCCCCTGACACACACCCCGGAGCCTGGCGGCTGGCCCGGCCCAGCCAGGGCGGGGCGACGTCAGTGGTTCGGTGGTCTGGCCCCAGGGCCAGCCCAGATGTTTTTGATCAGTGGCTAGGATGCACAGCTGGACTCAATTGGAGCAAGGGAAGGAATAACAGGGAGGAAAAATAACCCTTTTGCTTCACCTCCCTTTGGGTTGTGCGAAATGGAATATTCTGGGCAGGCGGGGGCAGAGGGGGGCAGTGGGGATGAGTGGTTCCCCCTCCTTCCTCCCCTCCCCCCCACCCGCACACAAGATGGAAGGAGCCTGCCAAGAAGGACTCCAGGTCCTACATGCACATGCACACACAACCTTACCTACTAAAAACACTTGCACAACCACACCTACTATGCACACATGCACACATGCATATGACCCTACCTCCTAAATCAACACCCCCACCTACTGCTGCACACCCACAACTCCATCCCCACTTATTACACACAAACTCATTACACCCACAAATCAGTTCCCACTCATTACACTCAGTACACATGTGCACACAACTCTACATACTTACTAAACACATGCACAACTGTGACTACACCATGTACACAAACTCTGGCTCCATAGAGATGTGTTTTTAGCCCTGATCCATACCAACACACCACCCCTGCCCACTAGATAAGCACACATGGGCAACACCTCCCATTACCCACATTTACATAAGCCTATCCCACCATGCACAAACACAACTACATATATACACCTTCTCATTTCATATATGGAATCATACACACACCCCTATTCCCAGCCACTCTATGCACACACAGAAAACATGCATAATCCCACCACTGTGCACATGCACACACAATCCCACCCACTCCACACAAATATTCTACTCCACCCCCACCAACCACATGCACACATATGCAAACAATGAACCCACTCCACGTGCCCAAAAACACGTATGCATCCTCCCCAAACATCTCCACACACAAACAACATTCCAACCCACATATAGACTGCTCCCATCCCCATAGACATGACCCCATCCCCCACAGATCTCCATCCCCAAGTGTGTGTATGTGCATGCACGTATTCCTGTTGCCCTTTGCTGGAGGAGCAGAGCCCTGTGGTCTGTGTGTGTGTTTGGAGTCTGTATATGCATGTTTATATGTGCATGCATGGACACTTTGGGACACACATGCATGTGTGTTTGCATCTTGGGTGGTGTTTGTGTGTGTGTGTATGCGTGCATACATGTGCATTTGCAGATTACAGGGGCTGTCTGTGCATGTGTGCATGCGCCTTGAGCTCTGTGTGTATGTGTGTGTGGTGTGTGTGTGCAGGCCAGTCTCTGTGCTGGAGCGTGGGAAAGGACACCCCTGCTCCCATGTAGACTCCCAGGATCCCTCCTCCGCTGCCTGCTGCAGCCCTGGCTACAGTTGGACTGCAGGGGGAGGGGCAGTATCTAGTAGGGAGGTAGATGAGGTACCCATGCACACAACACGACATGCACAGGCTGATCCTCATGCCCCCAGTATCCCTCCACTAGTCCAACCCAGACCCCTGCAGACACACATACATGCACACAACTGCTCATGGATAAACCCCTGCCCCTTCCCCCTGCACCATACACCAACCCGTATTTCCTCTACACACAAACAATACCCATGTGCACACACATACAGACTGACCCCCACCCAATGTCCCAACCTACATACCTTTGACACATGCATGCCCACATAACCCCTCCCCTCACAATCCTACCCAGCTCCTCTGTTGAGACGCACACAGATCATGACATTCACACAGACTGATTCCCTCCAACCATCGCACACACAAAAACACTAACACAGGCATGCATTCACATGTACATATATGTCCCCTTCCCGGCATATCCAGCCCAGGCACACACAAGCACATGCACACACTGCTTCCCACCCCAGCAAAGCCAACCCAGATTCTGTTTAGATACACACACACACAATCCTCCCAACCAATATACACCTAGAGAACAAGACACATGTACACGGCCCACCCCCTTGCCAAGTTCACCCAAACCAAATACCCACTACACATATGCCCCTACATGTGCATACATACATCCTCCCACACTGAGTTTTCTGGATTTCATCACAGGGTGGCCCAAATAGGGCTCTATAGCCCAGCCCAACCAACCATAGGCATGGGAGGTGGGGATCCCAAGGAAGGAAGAAGCTTGATAGTGAAAGAACAAATGGAAGATCAGAGAAAGGGGGCAGAGGGAGCGGTAGTGAGGGGACAGACAGACAAGAGACAGAGAGATGAAAGGGGAGATAGAGAACAGACAAGCGATCAAACCCAACAGTGGAACAGATGGACTTTTCCCCCAAACCCATTCCTCCCCACCTGTGCCTGGCCTTGCAAATGTCAAATGTTACTCAATAACTCCTGGGACACCCCTGTCCATATTCATGAGTGCAGTCCTTGGGGTGGGATGGGGGTGGGCAGATATCCAGCCTCTTGTACCTCCCTGGCACATCCTCTCCTTCCACTCCCACAGCAGACCCAAAGAGAGGGGAGCCTTCCCACACCAGCCCTTCCTGCCCCTCCAGCTACCTTCACCACAGGGTGCCCCCCTGGGGCGGCCTTCACTGCCCCCCGGCTACCCTCAGTCTCATAATGGGCACGGTGGTGGCTTCGCGGCTGGACTTCAATCTTCAGCTCATACTGCTCGTACTGGCTGGGCAGGGGCCAGTCCAGGGGAGGAAGAGCTGACGACCTAAGGGGCAGATCAGAGAAGACGTGTCTCCAAGGCACTCTGTCCTGAAGGGGCACCATGCTGCAGGCAGAGGGGTGGGGGAGCTGGTTAGGGGGCACAGGACTGTGCTGCAGGGAACATGACCAGGGGCCTGAATATGTGGCACATATATTGTGTGCTACAATATAGGATGTGGGGCAGGGACTCAGTAGCAGGACCTGTTGCAGTGGGGGGAGAATCAAAGGCTGTGCTATTCTGGAAGTGGCAGGTTGAGGGGGCTAGTAGGGCAAGCCATGCTGGAAGGAGAGGTGTGTTGGAGGGGTGAAGTAGGGGATGCCATACTACAAAGAGCAGGGAAAGGAGGAGCAGGGGGCATGCTGTATGCAAGAGGGCAAGGGGTGAAGTAAGGGATCAGGAATCAGTCAGGGGCACCAGGCTGCAAGGAGTGGAGTGGCAACTCAGCATGAGAGGAGCCGTGCTGCAGGTAGGAGAACTAGTAGGGGGCACTGTGTTGTAAACAGCAGTATAGGGAGTCAGTACGGGGTGCTGTGCTGCAAGGGGTATTGCAGGGGTGAGGCATGGAGGGCATGCTGCATAGGGGCACAGACAGGAGGGGTTTCTCCCCGCTCAGGCCAGACCGCAGACATTTTCCAGCCCCATTTTCTCGTCAGAGGTACGCTCAGCAAAGCTGGGAGCGGTGTTTATGCCAGCTCCCCATGTGCGTGCGGAGCCAGGGTCTGGGATCTGTAATTCAAGACACCGGCGCGTCTGACGTGGGGCTGGCTTGACAGCTTGTTATTATACAAAGGAGGCCTTGGCAGTTGAGGCAAAGGCCCAGGCAACCGCTGGCAAGATGGGGCTGGCTGGCCCAGGGGGGTGAGATGGGGAGCAGGGCAGGGGTTTTTCCTCTCCATGGTCTGCCAGCCCCAGGGCAGGAGGCACTGTCTGGCTTAGGGGGTGGGGAACTTTCTTTAGGGAGTGCCAGCCTCAGAGCCAAGGAAGGATAGTTTGGGTTGGGAGTGGGGTGCAAGGCATTTTTCCTATAGGGGGTGCCACAACCATCATGCCCCACTGTGCAGGGGGTGGCTGGTTTGTATAGGGGGTAAGCATTGGGGAGGGATGACTACGCTGTAGAAGGCGCCATTCCCTATCTGTCCCCATGGTGATGCAGTACCTGAAGATGGGGCTGTGTCCAGCGATCCGCGCCTTGGACCAGCCCAAAGGGGAGGGCACAGCCAGATAATCCATCCCTTCCTTCCGGGGGCCCCCAAATCCCGGCTCCTCCCCATTACATCCTCCCTCCTCCTTCCGTGTCAGTGCCACCGTCTGCTCAGTGGAGGTCTTGCGTGCCTTCTGGGGGATGCTTTCCGGTGGGCGCTGCCCGGGTGCATCCTCCCCACCAGCCCCATCCGCTACTTCTGCTGTGCCCTCATCCCCCAAGCTCCCACGACGAGAGAGGCAGGGCGAGGTGGATGAATGGGTCTCTGAGCTGGAGTAGCGCCGCTTGCCGCAGGGAGAAGTAGGCCGTGGGGGCAGGGCCAGCCAGGCATCCTCTGCCCCACGGGCCCCGGTGTAGAGTGGCCAGGGATCCTCCATGCTGGCCCAGGGCTTGGGTGAGCCACAGGGTGAGCTGAGGGCAAATCTGGCTGCTGCTTCATTCAGCTCCCGTTCAACATCGTCACCAGCGGAGCAGTCATCGTCAGAGAAGAAGCTCCAGGGGGAGGCACTCCCGCTGCTGGCAGGACTGGGGGTGAAGAAGCCGGAGGCTAGGGGGGCCTCGCGGTACGTCCCATAGGCTTCCAGGGAGAGGTAGTCACGGGGGGAGCAGTCCCAGTCCCCTCCACCGCCTGGGGAGATGGTGGTGATCTGGATGCTGGGGCACTCCAGCACGCGGGAGCTGCCCCCAAGGCGGACCCGCCGGGCAGGCTGGCTCTCGAAGGTGTCATCCCGTGCAGGGCGGGGTGGAGGGGAGTGCATGCCAGCCCGGGGACCCCCTCCTGGGCGAGGTGGGCAAGGGATGCCCAGCGGGGAGGCATAGGCTGGGGGGTCTCCCAGCCCCAGGGTGCAGCAAGCAGGGAGGTCTTCGGCATCCAGATCTACAAGGAGAGAGGGCAACAGGTAAGAGATGACATAGTGAAGGTTGTGTTGACAGACTCGCACAAACACACATTCAGGCCCTTTTTCCTCCAGCAAGGGGCAGGAAGGACACCCATGCACACAAGCACACATGCATACAGGTGAGGGTCTATCCCCTCCAGCCAGCAACACACATATACATACAAGTTTGCCTGTCTCCACCAGCAGGGGTGCAGGACAGATGGGCACATGCATGCAAGCACACACAGATGCGTGCGCATACTGTTCAGCGTGTCATTCTCTCCCTTGGGGACACAGGTAAAATCTAATGTAGGCTAAAAGTCTCCTGGTGCGTAGAGGCTTCCCATCCTCATCCCCATCCCCCCCACCCACTCTGTTTGAAGTGGACTAGAAAGTGTCCTGGGAGGTGCCAAGTTCGAGTCCTGGACTGAGGCATTTCCGAGGGGAGAGGGGCAAGAGTCTTGCGGGCAGAGCCGTCTGCTCCAGAAACCACGGGCAGGAAAATTCTTCTCCCCAAAGAAACAAATATTTGGAGAGACGCAAAGTAACTTGATCTGTACCAATTTGCAGCACTGAGAAACACCTGCTTCTAATTTAAAGCCCTTTCTCTGCCCCTTTCATCATCCACTCCCTCAGCAGGAGGCTGCCGGCACCAGGATGGGGGACCCAGGGGAGGAACCTCCCCTGCAGCCAGCGCTCCTGCCCCACAGCCCCCACAGCGCCGCCCTGCTAAATGAAGCCAGGCTCTGCACGGGATCCCAGGTCCTACAGTTCTCCCCTGCTTGCCAAGGGATTGGGGATCTGGCAGCACTGGCAGGCAATGGGGTCTGGAAACCTTCTCATGAACTTGGCAGCAGCTCCTGGGCCTCAGAATAGGCTCCACCCTTTGCAGTGGGTCAAACAACCCGTCTTTGGATGGGGGGGTAGGAAAGCTTGTGAGGAGGGCTCTGGGGGGAGACATCTGAACCCAATTAAAGGCACATTCTCCTCTGCTGGCAGGGCCCCACGGTGGCCATGGGAACATAGGGCACCAGGCCAGGAATGGGGTGGGGAGGGCTATTTTGGGGCGGTGGGAGAGGGTGGGACATTGGATTCTACAGGTTAAAACCGCATGTCACCGACTGCCCTGCTCCTGCCCCAGGCCCTGTCCCATGGCCTGGTCCCAGCAGAGCCACAGGGGTCAGGTGAGAGTGCAGGACATCCATACACACCCTTTCTCTCACCTTTGACCAGACAGGCATATGCTTAAGATGGGAGGTAACCAAGATATGTCTCCTCTGCCGAGTTCCAAGCTTCCTACCATGCGGGAGTAGGGGGAGGAATTTGGGGCTGTGAGCTTCCCAACAGCAGTGGCCCAAATGAGGGGGTGAGGCAATTCTGGGCATTGAATGGGAGAGGAAAAGCACCTGGCTTCTGGCCCAGTGGGGATCCTGGTGCTACGCTCCCATGAGGCATGTGTTCCCACAGCGCAAGATGTGCCATGGAGGGGGAGGAGATGACACCAAAGGAATGAGGTGGGTATGCACACACAGATGCACATGGCCCCTTGCACATATAGGGCTCTCGCATACAGGAATTGTGTGTGCATGTGCACACACACATGGACTCTTGCACACAGGATCTCACCAATATGGAAAGCAAACATACAAACATGGATTTCACACATATGCACATGTATGGATAGCTTGCATATATGGGGTCTCAGGCACACGCATACATACATGCATAGGTATGTGACACCCTAAGGCTCTTGTGTACACATGCACAGGGATCACACACAGCAGTTTTGCACACAAACAGGGATGTTCTATATGCACACACACACAGGGACATTAAGAACACAGGGATATCAGGAAAACACATATGGACATACATACACACGGATGTACCTTACATGTGCTGAAAATCTCAAACAAGAATTAGTGCATACACACTACTTGGAATTACACACACACACACACACAATCACAGACACACACATGCAGGCATCACAGACTCTCCCACACACACCTCGTTACCATGATCTTCATCATCATTTTTAATACTGTTATTATTATTGTCCTAAGGATGCCCAGGGATGTCCCCTGGGATGGAGGGATGGAGACAGAGCCCCCAGCGGAAGAGATGCAGCCTCCCTCCCTTCATCCTTAATAGGACAAAACTTTCCATGCTCCTCGACTGATGGGAAAAAAAAAAAAGGAAGAAGAAGAAGAAAAATCCCCCCCGCTGTCCCTTTCCATGACCCTTTAAGAGCAGTCCCCCCAAAATAGCCCACCCCTCACCTTCCAGCGACACCCCCATCCTCACAGGCTCCTTGTCCTCCTCCCCGAAAATCAGCTTGAACTCCAGGTCCTCGTCCTCGCAGCTGGCTGCCCCCATGGGAGAGGATGGCAGATGGCTGGGGTGGGGTGTGTGTGTGGTGGGGGTCACTAGGGTGGGCTGTGATGGGGGAACACTAAAAGGTGTCCCACAGTGACCCTCACCCCCTTCTTCCACTCCTCCTTTCTCTCCTTCCCTTGCTCAGCCTCAATTTTTTTCTCCCCTTTTACTATAAAAACTTCTCCCAAACTTTTTTTTCCCACCCATCAAGCCACGCCCCCATCTCCCCTGCCTCTCCTTCCCATTTGCCCACTGGAGATTCCCAGCCACGCCCCCTCCGCCCACAAAAATTTTAGGCCCGCCCCATAAAAACACTGAATGAGATGGGGGGAGGGGAAAGAAAATTAGCCATGCCCCATTTTCCCTCCATCTCTCTCTCTGATGGAATAGTTTCCCTGGTGCTGATTGGACAGCTGCCCAGGAACACCCCCACCCCACCCCCCCTTCCATCCCCCAATAGATTTCATTTGGGTTTGGAGAATCTCCCAGCTGGAGATTTAAAGAAACAGGATCTCTCATTTAAATGTGTTTGTGGGGTAAAATATTGATAGGCCCCCCGCTCTAGGGGCGCTCCATTTGTCCCCAGGGCAGCAGACTGGCTGGCTCAAGGGGTGTGGAATAAGGTCTTTGCTCCTACCCTAGAAGGACCCATTTCTAGGCCATTCCAGTCCAGGAGAAAAATTTACTCATGGTTTTTGCTCCAACTTCTGCCATTACAAATCAGTTCAAAGGAGTCCAAGTGACTCCCTCCTGTTCGTGCCATAATCAGGCTGGCTATAAAGAAACGCCAGGGTGGATTTATTTCTGCTACTGGAATGGGTTCTTCTCTTTTACTCTGACATGGGGAAGTGTTTAATGGTATCAGGGGAATTTTGGATCAATCAGAAGCCATCCCCTATCTGCCAGCCCTTACTCCTGACCCTGTACAGATGCCTGTCCTTCAGTGCTGGGCTCCCCCAGCTCTACCAGTGCCCCAGTCCACAGTCCCCCTGCCTCCCCCAGCCCTGCTGGTGCCTCTCATTCCTATTTTGCACCCTCCTATTCCCCAGCCCTGCTACTGCTCTTCGCTTCTGCCCCCCAGTCCTGTCCTTCTCAGCCCAGCTGTTGCCCTTCACCCCCCGACCCACACCCTTTGCTCTCCATGCCCAGAATGGGTTAAGGCTCTCAAGTTCCCTTTTCCATGACCCTGGAGTCAGTGACGTTTTTAAACAGCATACAGCAGTCCCCTCCTCACTCGCTCCCATTAAACTAATGGAAACCAGCCCAAGCTCAAAGGGGAGGGACGAACGTGATGAGTAGGAAGGGACTGGGGCCAAACACAGCCCTAGATATGGAAGAAGAACCACTGAGAGCTCTGTGGGGTGCTGCCCCTTCCCAGTGGGATGACACCACCGCTGTACTCGGAGCTAGAGCCGGGGGTCCCTGCCCTAGGCCAGTAACACCCATCCCCACTCCAGCTGATCTTCTCAGCCCCCTCAAAAGCCCCCAGCTCTCCCTATCTTCTAGCTGAACTCCAGCTACCCCAACACACTGTAACTCGCCCTCAAATCCCTACCAACTCCACAAATCCTCCTCCTCCCATCCATTTTTCCATGGGTCTATCTATCCTCAAACACCCCCCTAACAGCCTGCCTGCTTGCCTATCGATCTGTCTGTCTATGTATAATCACATTGGACATGCCATCTCCACCCCCCACTGCTGTCTACCTCCCCAGCCAAGGACAGCAATGAGTGGAGCAGGCCTGATACCCTACTGTCCCTCCCCATATCCGATGAGAACAACAGCGGACTCTGTTTTGAGCTCCTGTCTGGGAAGGCACTGTGTGAATGGACAGGCAGGGTGGGTCACACCACTGTCCTTCTTGGTGTCTGCCTTGACATGACCTGGAGGTGGCATCTACCAGCAGCAACACCACAACAAGCCCACATACTATGGAGCACCCTGTTCAAGCTCCCAGAAAACTGGTGACTTCCAGTGGTGGCTGCTGCATGGAGCCCTGGCCACTAGCGCTGGCGACCTTGTCCCTTCTGTGGTTCCCAGTCTGGGTACGTGTCTCCTTTCAGTTTGGGCATTTCATGCTGTGACTGAGGCACATCAACGAGGCACCGTGCATGGTGCAAGAGGGCCAGATACTCCTAAAGGTATAAGCCCATGATGGGTGTTAGGGAGGCAGAAGGGAGTTTCAAGCCTTGGAAGTCATGGGTGTGTGAGGGATGAGTTTGTTATACCCAGCCCTCCGGGGAGCTCTGTACTCTTGCATTTACATCGATTGTTGTTAACCTTTTTACAATACAGACTGAAAAAGTCTGTTTGGCTGTCTGCCTCTCTCTCTTTCTCTCTTTCTCTCCCTACCCACCCACCCACCCCATAAACCCCTCTCTCTCTTTACCAATTCCTTTCTCTCTCCCTTATTCTCTTTCTCCCTCCCCCTGCTCAATTCCCTTTCAGTTTTAGTCTCCGCCTCCAGTGTCACAGTCACATGAGCCGAGATATTGGGTTTAGGCACCAGGAAGTCAGCCCTACAGCGCCCGGCACAGCACTGACCTAAAAAGAGTTACTTGGGGCAGAAGGGAATGAAGCAGGGAGAGGGGAATGGACCTGCAAGTCTGAGGTGAAACACATAAGCTCTGCTCCAAGGATAGGGCAGCAAAGGTAATGGATGGTACCGTGCTTTGAGAACTCAGGGCAGAAAGGACAGGGGGGCGGGGGGGGTCAGGAATAAGGGCCACTAGCAAGCTGCTGTGCAAGATACTTCGGGGCAGGAGTGAGGGGCATTTGCAAGGCAGGGTGGGGGCTGTGGGTTGGGAGCAAGGGGCAGTGAGAGGTCTCAGAGGGCAGGGGCTGCACACTGGGAGCCAGGGGTTTTGGCAGAGGCAGGGGGCAAGGCGCTGCAGGGTACCACCTGGGCACCACCAGGATGAGGGGACAAGGGACCAGTGAGAGTGAGGGGCATTAGTAGAAGCTCAGGGCTGGGGCTGGGGAATGTGGATCAGCAGTGAGAAGCACTGGCAGGGCTGCGGGGAGCCCAGGGGCCCAGGGGCTGCAGGTTGGGAGTGAGGGGCACTGGCAGGGCTGGGTGAGGGGAGACCCCAGGGCTAGGGGTCAGGACTGAGAGGCCCACCCTATCTGCTCCTCCAGGTGCTGCCATGGCTAATGGCAGCGAATTCCAGGAGAGGATCCCTTATGAGGACTTGGAGGAGGATATGAAGTTTATCGGCAACGGTGGCTTTGGCACTGTCTACTTGGCCAATCACAAGCGGTGGCACATCCGAGTCGCCATCAAGGAGATGAGGCAGTAAGAGTGGGGGAGGGGGATCCCCATCTCTATTCTCTCCACACCCACCTGCTCCTTCCTCCTCCTCCTCCTCTGTCCCACTGGGAACCTCCTGTCCTGTCACACACCCCTGCCCCTCTTCTCCACCTCCCTATAACCTGAAGTCTCCTCCTTCCCCTTGCAGGTATTCCCCCTACAGCCACGAGGAGCTCCTGGCTGAAGCCCGGGCCATGGACAGAGCTCGTTTCCTGTATGTCCTCCGCCTCTTTGGTCTCTGTGAGCTGAAGACGCAGGCCAGCAGGGACCCCAATTCACAGTTCGGGATTGTCATGGAGTACATGGAGAATGGCAGCCTGGCCAGACTACAGGAGGAGATCCAGCATGTGCCCTGGGCCCTGCGCTTCCAATTCCTCCATCAGGTAGCACTGGGCATGAACTACCTGCATGGCCTCAAACCACCCCTGCTCCACCTGGACCTCAAGCCCAGCAATGTCCTCCTTGATGAAAACCTCAGTGTCCGGGTAAGGATGGCCTATCCATTCCCCACCCTGTTTCCCACTTGTCTCAGTCAGCCAGTGCCCTCAGCCTGAAGCCAGCACCCCTTGGAGGGAAAAGTCCCCCTACCTCATTGCCTACCCCTTGATCTCCCCTCTCTTCTGCTCTTCCCTTGCAGCTGGCAGATTTTGGTTTGTCCAAGTTCAAGCAAGGGACTACCAAATTGAAGGCAGCGAGGTCGGAGGAAGGAAGTGATCATGGAGGGACCCTGGAGTATATGCCGCCCGAAGCTCTGGATGATATCAATTACAAGCCAACCCAAGCCACAGATATATACAGGTGATGGAGGCCCAGCTCCTCTGCCTGTCACTGAGCTGGATGGACCATGCTGATGCGAGGATGGCCCAGGGTTGTGCTATGGGGTGCTGGGCCATAGGGAGTGGGTTTAGGGTCTCAGGGGAGGGGTTTAGAGGGGGCCTTGTCAAGGGGTGTTTTGCTGCAGGCAATAGAGCTGGGGACACTAGCAAGGGGCACCATCCTGACTCATATGCCTTTTGCTCTTTGCAGTTACGCCATCCTCACCTGGTCTGTTTTAACTGGGGAAGAACCATACCCAGGTGGGACATTACTTACCCCTTCCTTTCAATCAGCCTTGTTCGGGGAGGTGCAGATCTTAGTCAGTCCAGCAGTTGGCAGCAAGCTCATGCATCTAGGCCAAGGATGTCCAACTGAAATGAGTGGAAGGGCCAGATTCTGAACGCAGGGTTTCTTGCCCTGGCTGCTGGAGACTCAGCGTTGAGGCAGCACATAGGGGTTAATGCTGCTGCAGCCCTGCCTCTCCCCCCACCCTTTTGCATGACAGATAACAGTCAGAAACCAGAAATTTGGTGATGGATAAGAATAGAAGTAGCATTCATTCCCTAAGTAGTGGCCATGCTAGCACAGCAACTCTGGAAGCCATAGCAAGAAGCCCAGCAAGCCAAATCCAGAAGTGGGTCAGCTACCAAGAGAAAAGCCCCATGGGCCTGATAACCCATTTCTGCAGGCCAGAACAGACCTATCGACCTTATGTTTGACACCCCTGATTTAAGACATAGAGGTTCATGCTGGGGCACAGTAATTAGTGGCAACCTGGGGTCTGGGATAAACACCAGAGCAGGGCACAAGGAGAGGGGAAGAGGGGAGACATGATGCTATAGGCCAACAGGGAAATTAGTTATTGGAGATGGATGGTTACGGAAAGAGATGGAGAGAGAGAGAGAGAGAGAGAGAGGGGTTAGCTTGATGGAAAAGTGGATACATACAGAGAGATGGTGGATGGGCAGATGGATGCATTGCTGGATGTGGGTTGAAAGAGGATTGTTTGGTGGAAAAACATGGATGGAGAAATGGGTGGATGAATAGGCAAAAAAGACAGGTGGAAAATTGGAAAAAAAACTTTAGAGATGTATAGACAGGGGACAAAGTATAAAACTTGAAAATGGAGGGATAGAAAGAGAGAGAGGTGGATGCTTGATTAGATAAAAAACTGGACAGTGGGCTAGTGGTTTCCACCTAAAAATCTTAAAAAGGATGTGGTCATTTAATCTGTTTTTTTGAAAATGTCTCAGATTTGATTAAATAGAATCTGATGTATTTCATCCCCATTCTAGACTATTTTCGTTGGAGCAAATATGTGTGTGTGTGTGTGTGTGTGGGCATCTTCTGATAAATACGTCTTACAGTGGATCATCCAGCTCTGCTAGATGGAAGATGCATAGAGACGCCTGACTGGTGGCTCAGTAGGAGGTGCTGACCCAGATAACCTACTGTAGCACTCAGGGGTACTGTGCTTGGGGGAGCCAGACAGGGTTTTTTTCTAGGGGTCACTCTTCCATGGAGCCAGGCCTCCTTTTCTGGGTACTATGCCCGGCTCTGGAAGGAACGTAGGATCCAGTGCAGGGTGGAGCAGTGGGAGGCTGAGGATCAGGACAGGGGTCTGATCCAGGACAGGATCAGGACAGGGCCTGGATCCAGGAAGGGGATTGAGCTCTAATGGGTCACTGCAGGAAAGCTGGGGTCAGACACCTAGGTAAAGAAATGAACAAACAGCTCTGCTTCAGATTCTTGACACAAAAGGTAGAAAATCACATCACTACTCCATGCCTTGGTTTTACCGGCGGTGAAGCAGCATGTTTCCTGTCACATCTGAAGTAGGCATGAGGCCACTGAGCCCCGTTTGATTCTCTGATCCTTCCACGAGGGCGGCGGGTATGTGGGGGTGGGGGGATCCAATGTTTTTGGTTTCAATAGGGCACCCTCTGCACATCTGTGGGAAAACCCTCTTAGGAACATGGCTAGTATTGCAAGGAGGTCCAGAAGAGCTAGGTGTTTTAGGGCGTTAGCCAGCAGTATTCAAACTGGGTCCCACGGGGGGGAAGGGGGCGGGGGGGATCCCTATATAAATAATTACCTTAAGGCTGCATGCTGCCAATTAAAATGCAAACATTCACCTGTTAAAGGATGTTAATCCATCATAAGTATGCTCTTAACATTCTCAAGATAAGTCACTGAAAGCGGGGTTGATCTGGGAAACATTTTAGTCGTGCTGTTCCAGGGTATTGTTTGAATGGTCAAGGGTGGTAAAATGTTTTACTTTCACTCTTTCAGCACCCCAGGATGCCCAGTTCTCAGCTGCTCTCCCTGTCCCCACCCTCCAAAACTCTAGTAGCCTTCCCCGCCCCCCGCTTCCCTCTGAGAGCAACTGCTCTGAGAAGCTTAATTGCAGAGAGACCATGGAGCTGGGGAAGCCTCCTTCCCCTGGCCACGTGGCCTCACTGCCAGGAGACTGAGTTTCGATGAGACCTGAAAGGCAGTGGGAAACATGCTTCCCTGGGGCTCTCCGGCAGGGCCGGATTAATGAGTAGGCAAACTAGGAACATGCCTAGGGCCCTGAGCTGCAAGGGGTCCTCCCTGGTCCTCCCCTCTGTGGTGGTGGTGCAAAGGGACCGATCTGCCTCCCTTCCCCTCCCCTCCACTGGCCTCACCGCTGCCATGCCTCGGAGCCACACTCTCCATGGGCAGCAGTGCCAGGGTGGGGAGGAGGTGGGGGGTCTCGAACAGCCCAGGGCCCATGAGTTTGTTTGCCTAGGGCCTACTAAAGGGTTCATCCAGCCCTGCTCTCTGGTCTAGCCAAGCTGTAGGTCTGCACTAAGAGTGGGGTCACCACCAAATCATCTTCAGCCAGACCCCAGCATCTGAGAAAAAGCAGCTTTCCCAGGTCTCTCTGGTCTGCACAAGCCATGGCAACTCCGCACTGAGTGGGGCCACCAAGGCTCAAGCCCCAGTGGCCCAACTGTGAACAAGGAGCCTCTGTATCAGAGCAGGGGGCCGGGACCCGATCATCTCACGAGGTCCCTTCCAGGGTCAGTTTCAGCCGGCCCAGAAAGCCTGGGGAGGCTACTTCAGAGCTACAAGCCTCCCTCCCATCCTATCGCCTGCCTACCGTCTCCACGCCTCCGCTCATCAGACTCTGTAGCGGCAACTCACAGTCATGCAGGTCTGAAATGATATGGAGCTTGCACTTGTGCCATCTCTAAAACTTCCCTAACTATGCCATCAGAATAGTTCACAGATTTCGGGCACTACGCAGGTCACCTGTGACCACTGGGGGACAGTTGTCTCTTCACTGCAGTAAAGTCTTTAACTAGAGGGAAGCATCAGAGCATGGTTGCAATGTCACTTACCCACCGTGTGGGGATATTCCCAATACGCAGCTGTTCTCTTCCCCTGTCCCCAGATGTCCATCCTAAGTGGAAGAGCTTCCTTTTCCAGCTACGCATTCCTGAAGGAGAAAGGCCTGACATGACCAAGCTGGACACCATCACTGGTGTGGCAGGCCTGGAGGACATGAAGCAGTTAATGAAGTCATGCTGGGACCAGGAATGCTCTCAGAGACCCACCTTTCAAGGTTAGCCCCCTAGCAGACGGGGTGGCCTGGATACCCTAAGGAAGTACTAGCGGGCACTGTGCTGCAGGGATTAGGAACCAGAAGGGGATGCTCGCTGGGGGAAGCCATACTAAAGGAGCTATGCTGCCATACTAGGGGATTTATGGGGCACTATGCTATATAGAGCAGGATGGAGACTCAGTAGGGAGGCCTTTCTCTTGCAGTCAGTGGCTATGGCATCCACTGAAAGCTGCAGGGGCCAGGATAGGGGCTCCCTTGGGGAGGTGGGAGTTCACTTGCACCGGCATGGCACTAAGGGCATCTGACCTCTCCTTCTCATCCAGACTGCAGTGACAAAACAAAGAAAATCTTCTCCTACCACAATGCCCACATCACACAAGCTGTCCGCATGGTCCAGGACATGCTGAAAAAGCCAGGGTCCCCCACCCTGAACCCTGGATGTCCTGCCCCGGCTGCCAGCTATTCTGGGAAGGATTACCAAACTTCTGAAAGTGTTGGTGCTGCTTCTGCTCCTGAAAGCTCAGGCCTCCATGACTCTCTGCTGCCTGCAGCCTCCCTTGGGATCTCCGAGAAATTCCAGAGCCTTCACTTTGAGGAACTACCATCCAGAGAAAATGGTGAGTATTTACCTTCAGCCCCCACCCCACCTTGGCCATGAAAACTGCAAATCCCACCTCCACCATGTCTGCAAAAGGACTCCCATGTCTGACATGAGTGCAGCGAGTATCCCACCTGGGAGGTGGGTGGGACAGGAAGTCCTGCATCAAAAGTGGTGCAGGGGGAATTCCCAGCTCCAGCATGGCTGGACAGGAAGTGCCCTCTCTGCTGTGGCCAGGGTAGAAGTCTACATACTGTAGTGGCATTATGGAAAGTGATGACTTCTGAGTGGCAGGAGAGGAAGCCTACCTCCAAGTGACCAGGCAAGGCATGGCAGTGGAGGAAATGACCTGCCTGACCATGTAGCAACACAGGAAGTCCCACCTCTGGAGGGCCGGCACAGTAAATCCCACCCAAAGTAGGTGGCAAGAGAGGAAGTCCTACCTTTCCTGTACCCACACAGGAACAACTCCTACTTCCCTGTACCCACACAGTCAGAGAGATGGGACTTCTTCAGCTGGATGCTGGGGTTGAATTACCCGCCTGTGGGGCTACAAAGCCTTCAGTGACGGTTTTGGGGGAATGTGTGGGGGAGGACAGGGCATCCCCAATATGGTGGGAGTGACTCATAGGGGATGGGGGACTTTGTGTCCCTACAGAGGCAATACCGCCAGGCTTTGAGGAAGAAAGAATGCTAAAGAGAGGACAGAGCGGGTGTGCTATCCTATCACAGGTAAGTAGCAGCCTTCTTCTTTGGGTAGGATACAGATTATTATGCTAAGCAGGGTTGGTCTGGGTCAGGACCTAGATAGGTCAGGAGACCTTTTGGGAGGAGATCAGAGATTGTGCTGACCCATATGGCCCAGAGAGACATTAGAGGGTTCAGTGGGCAAGGCAGGGGAGCCGAAAGTGGGTGGTATCCCTCCGCTGGTGGTGCCGATTCCTGTACCAGCAACCCCTGCTTAGCGCTCTTAATTGGTTCCCAAAAAAAACAAACGTTAAGCAGAACAGTGTTAAATGAACCCCATTTTCCCATAGGAATTAATGTAAATAAATATAATTCATTACCAGGGCATTCAGCAGCAGCAATGTGAGCACCTGATAAAGCAGGGCCAGCTCATGGAGGTGGTGCTGTTGGTCCCCTCCATGCCGGGCAGTGGGGGCAGGGGGCGGTCACAGCCACAGTCACTCCGGGTGCTGGCTGGCTAAATTGCACAATAAGGCTGCGTACCACTGATGCGCTGTGGTGCTAGCATACACTCCCTGCTCAATGCCTATGAGCGTTATAACAAAACTCGCTGAGTGTTAAGTGGAATCAAGTATGAATGTAAAACAAGTGTTATAGTGAAATAGCGCTAAGCAAAACAGCGTTAAGTGGGGTTTGCCTGTAATCTCATGTTGTAAAGGGAGGATGTCCAGTACCAAGGAGTGTTTGCGGTTCACTAAGAGTCACTATGCCCTCCCAGCCAGAACTGGGAAAGCCATCCCTATGTTGTTTGGGGGCTGTGCCCCAGCCCAGGGGCTGCTGTATCAACATGCTTGAGTGTGCCTCACCCCAGGCCAGGCTGTATTTCAGTACTGGACAACAAGCCCCCAATATAGCCGACTCCACAGGTGGCTGCATTATAGCACTGGGTAGTGGAACTCTATATAAACAGCCCTGACACTCCCCACCCCAAAAATACCTGCAGCAGGAGAGAAGTCCCTAAAATTATATCCTATGAGACTTTGTTTTTTTTTATTTTTCTCTTTCAAGGAAACTGAAGAACTAAATAATGGAGGTTTGGACAGCCAGAGGATAACTCACACTCATATGAAGCCTCCAGGTACTGTCTTTACAAATCCTGGCTGGGCCCAAAGGTGGAGGAGTCAGGAGGCTACTTAGGATACACCACTTTTGCAGTACTTACCTTTGATCACAAGGGGGCAGCAGGTCTCTTGCCAGTAGTACAGATGGGAAGTCAGAGCCCAGCAGAAAGAGACTCCCTTTTAAGAGCCTGTTAACCAAGAGAAATCAGTGACATTTGCAATCTGGCTGCAAAAAAACTTTATAAAAGAAAAAGGAATCAGAACTCTGGGTAGAGGTGATGTCTTTTATTAGACCAACTAGATAGTTGCAAAAAAAATTCTTTATTTGCAGACAAGGTTCCTTGGGTGAATTTGATATCTTTTATTAGACCAACCCAAATGGTTGGAGAATAGTTATTAAGCAAGCTTTCGGGTTCAAAAACCCTTTGTCTTTATTTGCAAGCTTTCAGGACACACACCCTTCTTCAGACATAGGATTCACAGATTCACAGAAGTTTAGGTCTGGAAGGGACCTCATGAGATCATCAAGTCCAGCCCCCCTGCTCTGGGCAGGAAAGACAGGTGGAGTCAAATAACCCCAGCAAGGTGTGTGCCTAGTCTCCGTTTGAAGATCCCCAGGCTAGGTGCCTGCACCGCCCTACTGGGAGTCTGGTCACACGAACCATGAAGATGTTTTTCCTTATATTCATCCTGAGCCCAGAGGAGAATGCAAAGATTGTAAAATTTATCCTAGGTGGAAATGAAAATGAATTTCATTTGAATTTTCCTTTCCACCTCGGAGACATTTTACAATCTTTGCATTGTTCTATGCCTGAAGAAGGTGAGCGTGCCCAAAAGCAGACATTTTTTTTCCAAATATCTAGTTGGTCTAATAAAAGATACCACCTCTACCCAGAGTTCTGATTCCTTTTGCCTGTAGACCAATACGGCTACAACCTATATCCTTATGAAGGGAAGACATCCATGAAGATCAGAGGCTGGCAGAGAAACTTTACTGCCCCCTTAAAGGTGATGTGTCCATGAGGGATGGAGTCTGCAGTTTGGCAGGGAGAAATTCCCCTTTAAAAGTAAATTCCCCTTTAAGAATAAATGAAGGCCAGAGTTTGGCTGTGAGAAACTCTGCTGTTAAAGGGGAAATCTACATGAAGACTAGAGGTTGGTAGTGAAGAGGTACTCTTAAAGGAGAACCACCTGGGGAGGTGGGAGGGTGGTCGGGGAGGAAGTGGGGACAGAACCTGGCAATGATAAACTACTCTTAAAAGGAAAATGCCCACAAGAGACAGGCTGGTGGTGAGAAAGTCTTCCTAAAGGGGAGGTGTCCATGAGGGACAGGGTCTGGCAGTGAAAAATTCCAGCCTTAAAGAGAAAGTGCTCTGGAAAGTTTAACTCAAAATGTTCTTCCTCCCCAGATTATCCAGGAAGGCCTCTCTCCAACCCCAACCTGCCACAAATGCAACTCCCCACCCAGTGGCCATGTTACTACCCAGGGGTTGTGTGCTCTAACAGTTACCAGGTATGTGTGTATCCTGGGCCAGGAGGAGGGAGGAGTACATAAGAAAGGAAAGGGAAAAGGAGGTAATGTAGGGGGCAGCTATAGGGCTGGTGGAGTTGGAGTCCAGGGAGAAACAGATGCCTATGGGCTGGGTCTGTAGGTGAGGTGGAAGAGGGCTGATGGAAAGCAGGGCGAGGGTCTAGGGCTTGGGGGATGGACACAGAGATATGGAGAGGGGCTCCCCTCCAAGCTGACTGTGCCATGTTCTCTCTTCCTTTCTCCCATTCCTGCCACTCTTCGGTCTGTTGCAGCTGCCAGTTTATTCAGGTAAGCAAAGGTTGGGCACCACTGCCCCACTCACCTGGGGACTTGAGGACACTAGAAACAGCTGGCAAGATGGGGGAAGGGGCTCCTTGTGAGGGGTGGAGAGATTTAAGGATCCAGCATGTCGCTCCCAAGGAAGGTTCTGTTTCCCCCAAGAAAGATGGGCCCAGAGGCAGCATAGCCTTCTTTCCATTCTTCTTCCAGTCCCCATGCACCCCAAGTATTCCCTACCTACAGAGCCCCACATAACCCCCTTCATGCATCCATCCACCCCTATATACACAGCCTGTCTGCTTATTTCAGGAGTGGGCAATTATTGGGCCCGTGGACCATGTAGGGAGTTTTGATGAGGTGTTGCAGACTGAGTCAGCATCCCCACCTCTCCTCCCCAGCAACAGTGTCAGTAATTGGGCTGGGTGAGAAAAGCTGGACAAAATTCCCTGGTGGGCCAGATGCAGCCCGTGGGCCACATTATGCCCACTTCTGGTTTATTCCCATCCAAACTTTCTTTACTTTTAGCTTCCCCACCATCCATCCATCCATCCATCCATCCATCTCCAGAAACCAGGGTGGTGAGAGATCCTTTCAATAGCATCACAGATTATTAGTACCATTAGATGTGCAAATACCTACATATGGTTCACAAGATGAACCCTGAAATTTTAAAATAGGAATCAGTGTAACAAAATATTCTTACCTATTGTGGTCTTTCTGAGCTCTTACAAACAAAAGAATAGCTCTGTTATTTTTCTGTAATCAAGAAATGAGTGAAAAATAAGAGTTGGCGTTTTCTGAGGAGTACCTTGAGTCTAAAAATGTTGAGAACCACTGCCATGTACATTGTCTGTCTGTCTTTACCCATCAGGATTCATCTTTCCCAATGGGGAAAGACATCCACACTTGCATCCACCCTATATCCTCCCCGTATGCTTCTCTTTCCATAGACCCCTTTCTTCTGTCTTTCCTTTGGTCTCTGCCTCAGTCTCTCTTCACTTCCTTGTTTCCATCTCTCTTACAGGAAATCCCATTTTCTTCTCTGGCAACAACACAGGCATCCAAATTGGAAACGACAACTTCATGAAAATAACGAAAAAGCTAAAGAAAAATCCCAAGAAGAAGTGATGGAGGCTACAGCAATCTTCCCTTGGGTGGGTCAACCTGTTGATCTCCCAAAGCCCCCTTCATTAGTTTGCATACTTCTCATCTTGGCATATCTAACAGCCAGCCCCCTTGAACCCCCAAAGGCCCTATTTTTGGTACAAAGAGCTCTCCCTTGGGAGAGTACCATACTCCCAGCTAGCCCCCCGACCTGCCCCTCTACTGCTTCAAGGGGTAAAAAAACCAGCATTGGGGGATGGTGCTTTTGTGCTAAATGGAATGGTTTTGTAATACCAACATGGAATCAGCGATGTGAATACATGAGACAAGCTTTGTAATGAGAGATTTGGTATTTCATAAGGGGAATACACAACTTTCATAATGGGTGAGGAAGCAAGGAAGGAAGGAAGCTGGATTAACGGCATAGAGAAAGATGAATGGATGGATGGATGAAAGAAAGAATGAAGAGATAAAAATGGAAGGATGGGAAATGAGAAGGATGGATGGATGAATGAATTAACACATAAAGATGGATGGATGGAAGGATGGCCGGATGAAGAAATGAATGAACAGGTAGAGTTGGATGGAAAGGTGAACAAAGAAAGAAAAAGAAAGGCAATGAGATGACCAGCCACTGGACACTCTGCGGGTTACAGTTCTCTGGGGAAGTGCAAAGGAGAAGACACTGAGCGCACACACATGCCAACCCTCACAAAATGCCTCCTACACTGGACAGTGTAGCACCCATAGCATGTCTAACCTTCAGTCTCCCTGGCTAGGGAGGGAAGTGTCCTGTCAGATGGGAGGAACCGTAGCAGTCTGCATAATTGGGGTGGCTGACTAAGCATGGGGGTGTCTGTGTAGAGGGGAAGGCTGTGCTGGAGGCATCTGGCTTTGCCGGGCTTCAATTCAAGAAGGCGGTGTTACCCTGGCTGGGTGGAACCCCTGGCGCATCTGCTCCAACTAGATTCCACCACTGGGGGCCACCTCCCTACTCAGAGCCAACGGAAGGGGGGGTAAGGCTTGGGGGGAACTGGGTTAGTGGGAGCCCAGAGAAGGGCTCAGCCCCAAGGGGACAGACAAGGTCAGTATCTTGTTTGTCTTCAGACTGGGGAGGGGAGAGGAGAGGAGCAAGAAAACACAAGGGAGGTGGAAGAACCCTAGAGAAGGGAGGGGAGGGGAGGAGAAGGGGCAGGCAGGCTGAGAGAGAGGGGATGTGTATGAGGATCGTGTATGAAGATGGAGAGTTGGATGGATCCAAAAACAAAAAAAGACGGCACAAGATAGGAGGAAGGAAATCAAACATGAAGGAGAAAACCAGGAAAGGCAGCCAGATACAGAATGAAATAAAAATGTGGATCAATACAGAGATAAAACATGAAAGCAGAATGGGAGAAAGGGTGAAGGGATGAAAAGAGGAAGATAGATAATGGGGGAAAGAGATAGGTGGGTATGTAGGTAGGTAGATGGTAGGTAGATAGATAGACAGAAAACATTGCTTTTTCCAAAACCATTAGGTACACGATTCAATCCAAAGATATCCTTTCTCTCTCCATCCTTCCTCTGTCGCATTCTTTCTTTTATTTATATTACTCCCCCCCCCTTCTATAATTTCCACATCTCTGGAGGAAAAGAAAGAGAGATAAGGGAGTTTTAGATGGGAAGGAAAGACATCAAGAAGGTACAGACTGTGAGTGAGCAGAGCAAGTATCTGCTTGTCCCAGCTGGCAGAAAATGGGTCTAGGGCTGGGGCTGGGGCCTCTGGCTAGACCCCGGGAGTGGAGTGTGTGGAGAGTGTCGGGCTGCTCCTTGGCACACGCCCCAGACAGGAAGGCACGTGTGGTCTTCATGCCTTGGCTGGGCCCCGGGTCAGGGAGCAGCCGGAGCAGGTCAAGAGGAAGGAAGGAACCATGGAGCCGCTGCTTCGTGCCAGCCCCAGCCTCCACCGTCCTCCCTGCAGGTCGCTGGGGCTTATCTGCCAGCCAAGCCCTTCCTGTGACGTGTGGGAAGCTGGCACCGGGACACACAGCCAGCCCATGCCCCTCAATCCTCACCCAAAGCCCACTGAGCACTGGACTCTCCCCAGCCCGGCCAGTGCCTTTCACTCCTGACCCACATTCCCCTGCTCCCCAGCCCTGCTGGTGCCCCTTATCCCTGACCCATACTCCCTTACCCCACAGCCTTAGGCTTTCCTCAGCCATGCTCCTCACTCCCTGCCTTGTGCCTTTTTACAAGCTGCCAGCCTGAGCTAGCAGTGCGTTAGTAGCTGGGAAATAATTGCTCAGGATTCCCAGTAGACAAGGAAAGCAGTAATTAGAGGATGGCACCAAGAGAAGAGCGGTGGTGGCAGCCTTCCAGCCCTGCCCATTTCTAACCAGACTCCACTCTTCTCCCAGACCTGGGATAAAAATTCAGGCATCCTAACCCCATCCCCCACTCTCCCTCTTTTACCTCCTAGCCTCTCAGAGCCAGGAATATTACCCACGCATCCTGGCTCATACACCTGCAATACCCCCAAGATCACGCTGTCCTACCAGAATTGGGATGAAACCCAGGCGTCCTGGCTCCTAGCCACCCATGCAATATGAGTGTCCTGATGAGTCCTTATTCTTAACTGAAGTTGTGCGTGCATAAAGGGGGTTGCTGAGGGAGGAAATGGGGCAGGACTGGTGGAGAGGGTGTAGTGTAGGGAGAAATTTCCCCAGGGTCCCAGGCAGGGAGAACTGGACCAACCAGTCCCACAGGTCTGGCCCTGTGGTCTCCTCTGCCCCTCTCCCTCTCATCACATGCCACATTCATGAGGGAGGGGCTAGACCAGGAAGGAGCCTTGCTGATACAGGGAGTAGAACCAGTCTTAGCTCCCCACCTCCCAGCTTTTTTCCTACCAATTAGTCCTGGCAGCCAGGGATGAAACCCAGGTGACCTGACTCCCACCCTGCCAAGCCCTGCTCCCCTCCCAAAACCCAGGAGTCCTGCCTCCCAGCCCAGCCCCCACTGCAGGGCTAGGACACAAACCCAAGCATCCTGCAGAGCCATTTTGCTGCTGTGCCCAGAAGCCAGCCAAGCCAGGAGTGGCCCCAGGTTGGTGACATTATTCCTTGAGAGGGGGCAGTGGCTGAGGGTGGGGTGGGAATGCACTCATCTTCCCCAGGTGGTGTGGGGGAGACGGTGCTGGTGAAGAGGGACAGGTCACACGTTGCTCCATCTGAGTCATTCAGTGGACTCCATTAGAGCAGTCCCAGGAGAGATGGGTGCATTTCCAGTAAACCATTATGGCCCAGTAATTCCCTCTCTGCTCTGTCCCTCTCCATTTGGCTCTGAATAGTACAGACAGAATTGCATGAAGTGAGCTCATCTCCTCCCCACAGTCACAGGAGGCAGCCAACAGTGAAATGAGTTGCCTGGGTCTCTGCCAAGTGACTGGAAGATGAGGAATTCCAGTTGGGAGGGGCTGCGGGTCAGGAGAAGGGGTCACAGGCAGGGCTGAGGAGGGCAGGGAGGCATGAGTCAGGAGACGGGCACCAGCAGGGCAGGGGGAGCTCTTCCTCCGAGGGAAGTGGTCACGGCAGGGTGCCCAGCTCTCCAAACCACCAGCTCTGTCTAATGGCTGATGGCTCCCACTTGTCTTCCAGGCCCCTCAGTGACTTGGTTGGTGGGTCAGCCCCTGACCTCAGTCCCAGCACTTTCCAACTTGCTTCCTCCCACTGGCAGAGCTCCTGTCTCTTCCAGGCATTGGCAGCAGGGACTAGCCAAGCTGCTTAAGGGATTTGGGCACATCCTCATCACATATGAGAACAGGATTTGGGGTTCTCCATCCCTTAGGACTGCTTTGGAGCTCATCTTGTCCCATGTAAGGAAACTGAGTCACAAAGGGCCAAGGGACTGGTGCAAAGCTAGGGGTAGGACTCAGGACTCCCTGTTTTAAGAGTCATACATAGTGTGTGGGGGTGGGGGGGCATTGCTTCTCTTCACCTGTGATTGCATGTTTCTTGTTTCTCTCCAGCTGGTATTGTGTGTTGTGTTGTGTTGTGCATCTGTAGTTGTCCTTTGTGTGCTGGCGCGTATTCCACGTCCCCCCATTTTGGAGCCGAGCTGGACCCCATCCTGTGAGCTTCCTCTGCAGCAGTGAATCCTGGCAGGCAGCCATCAGTCTTTCACAGTGGGGTGCCTGGGGGAGTAGTCAGAGGATATGAGGCCTCCTGTGGGAAGGGGGGTGCAGGGTGTCCCATCTTACTCCAACACTAAATCCCTTTATCTGAGAGACAGGACTGAGACCAGCCCTACCCCCCACCCCAAGCCCTGCTGGCCCCCCTCACTCCTGACCCCCAGCCCCCAATATCCACACAGGCCTCAGAGTCAGGATGGAGGGCATAGCTAGGGTGGAGGCCAAGGAAAGCAGCCCCTGGGTTATTTCCCCTGACTTGGTGGGACACGGAAAGGGAGGACTTCAGAGACTGGCCCATTCTGGGTGGGGTGCATGGGGTAGGTGCGACTTCCCCTCCCTCTAGTTAACCCTGTGAAGGCTGGGTGACAGGCAAGCTCCCAAACAAAGGTTGTTATCTGCAGTGTTGCCATCAGATAGGGACCAGTACTCATAGTGGCCTGAGTTGCTTCCTGGAGGCCTGGGTCCCATTCCCCTACAAAGTCTCTCCCCATTGAGAACAGGGACTCCTGGGTTGCATGTCTTCTCTTGTTCTCCCCCACCAGGGAATGGGGGCCCCTCCCAGACTCCTGGGTCTCTTTTTCCCAGCCTTAGTCTCTCCTGCCTGGCCATGAAAGTGTTAAGGCTGTGGGATAGGAGCCCGCAGGGCTGGGCTAGGGAAGCGGGTGTGGAAGAGACTCCCGGCAGCTCCTGCCAGAAATCCTGTGCAGTGCAGCCCAGGCTGGAAGAGCAACACCCTCCACTATTCCCCATCTGGGACCAGCTAGGTGAGGGGAGATATTCCCGCAGGAGATCCAGGCCCATCACCAGGGTACCTGGGCATCACTCATGGGTGGGAAAAGGTTGCAGCCCCTGGCATAGATGGGGCTGGGGGATATGTGGGGAGGGGGGGAAATGGAGCGGAGCAGGACCTGGGACACTTGCTAGTGGGAGAGATAGGGCATTCCAGGAATGGATGGGACAAACAGAACAGATCAACAGACAGACAGACAAGCGTGTGTGGCATATATGGACATAGAGAGAGATGTCCAGCGAAGGATGGATGGACTAGCTAGCTAGCTAGATGGATGAATGGGGCATGTAGGGATAGTTGGATAGACAGGCACATGGGTGGATGGTTTTGGGGGATGAACAGATAGATTAGTGGAATGCAATTACTTATTTTTGCATCCATCCACCCCATTTTCTATCTATCTATCTATCTCTGTCAAAAGAGCTCCCAAGAATGGGAAGCCTGCTTTGTGCTGGGAGACTGTGGAGTGGGGAGTGAAGAGCATGAGCCCTGTTGTATCTCCAGGCCCACATTAACTTACATTAACCCTTTCTTCTCTTTCCTTAGCTATTCAACCCTCTCATCATAACGGGGCTGATGAAGAAAGGTGCGGGGCGTAGTCCCCCCTGAGACCAGGACCCCAGAACTGAAAGCAGGGAAACCCCAGGGACAGGGAGAGTCCCCTTAAGGGTGGGGTTAGGGGGCACTGGGCCGGGGAGGACAACTACTTGCTGGCCAGTGGTTGGAGAGCCTTGGGAGGCGCTTGGGGACTCTGAGGGGCATGGGAGGAGGGTGGGCTTGCTGAGGAGTGAAGGATCAAGGAGCTGGTAGGGAGCAGGGTGCACTGTGAAAAGGGCGGAGCGGGGCGGGTCTCCAGGGTGAGGTGAGAAAGGGAATCTATGGAGTGAGGGAAAGGTGTCTCAACGTGCCCAGCAAGGGAAGAGGAAGGCAGGAGTGGGAGGGCGGGGGGTTCCCCAGAGAACAGGGAGGGGGAGGTCCCTGGGGGGCACAATGCCCTGTCGCCAGCGCCCCCCAGCCAGCGAGCCCCCACGCCAGGAGCTGTCCTACGAGAGCTACTACAGCCTGAGCCAGCTGTACCCACTGCTGCTGCTGCTGCTGCTCCTCGTGCTGGGCACCTGCCTGGCACTTGCTGCCACTGCCATCGCCACTGGAAGGGTGAGGCCCAGGGGAGATGGGACATAGATAGAGCTGGTGCCAGGGGTTGGAGGGCTCCTTGCAGCCCTTGACTGGGCCCCCAGTCCCTGACCCATCCCCAAGCCCTTCCCCTACTGCCCTCTGTAGCTCCCAACTGGGATCCATCCCCTTATGTGGCCCCAACCTACCCCCCATAAAAGCCCCCTACTCAGTCCCTCTCCCATACACCCCTGCTCCCAACCCATACAACCCCTCACTGCCCATAACCCAAATCCCAGGCCCACAGACAATCTTCCACCACCTGCTTCCCCCAACCCCCGCCCATTCCCAGCAGAAATGCCAGACCAAATCCATCCCCCACAACCCATCTCCCATAGGCCTCCTATACTTTTGCCACAGCACCTGACACATCTGCACATCATCCTTGCTACTCTCACCTGCTACCTAAGCCCATGCCCTGCTTGCCAGTACTACCCATAAACCCTCCACACACCCCAGCTCATCCTTCTGCATCTCCTCCCACCACCTCTTGCTCTCATCTACCCCTCCATAGAATCATAGAAAATGAGGGTTGGCAGGGACCTCAAGAGGTCATCTAGTCCAACTCCTTGCTCAAAGCAGGACCAGGCCCAACTAGATCATCCCAGCCAGACTAGGTCATTACAGCCCTTTCCCATTCAGTTTCCCCACTCCACCCCTTGCATGGTGTGGGAATAGCCCCCTGGATGCGGGGGCCGGTGCGGGGGTGGGCTGCTGGAAGGCAAGCCATATGGGCTAAGAACAGACCCTGGCAGCCAGGACTCTTCCTGCAGACCAAGACCACAGAAATCGCTTTCTGTTCCTCAAAGGGTTAACAGACAAAAGTGGGGTGGGGGGAGGACTGGATGGGACCTGAGGACCAGAACAGGACATCTCATCCATGATTCACTGCCACCTAGCGGTATAATACATGAACTGCCCCATTACAGCCCCGTAGAGACCCCAGGGACTTGGGGGAAGAAGAACACCTCCCTGCAGCACAGTGACCCCTACTTCCTCCCACCCTGGGCCTGTAACAGGGAGCCCCCTCCTGCCCCAGAGTCCTGCAGTCCATATGACTTCATGTGTATTTTACAGGATCTCGCCTCTGACCTAAGCTTTTTCGTCACCTTGTTTGTGGCCCTGGCTGCATTTTCTCTTGTCCTCATCCTCGCCTGCATTGAGAGCATCTTCCAGAGATGCACCCGGGTCTTTTCTGCTGTCATCTGGGCTGGACTCCTTGCCATGGGCCATGTCTTCGTGTTTACAGGTGGTGTGGTTAGTGCCTGGGACCAGGTGAGAACTAGGGAGGGGGAAGCTGTTCTGTGTGGTGGGCATTAGGGGGTAACAGAGGATGAGGAGCAGGGTGTTGGGCACAACAGAGGGTGACCCATGAGGTGGCCACCTCTATAGGGGAATAGTGCCCTGTGATGATGTAAAACAGAGAGGTCCTACGGGTAAAATAGTAACAGGGTTACATCAAGACCTACCTCAACTTGCCTCTCCTCCAGGTTGCCTTCTTCCTCTTCATTGTTTTTATCGTCTACACAATGCTGCCCATCGGCATGCAGGAAGCAGTGGGTGCTGGTTTGGCCTCTTCTCTCTCCCACCTCCTCATCGTGGGGGCCTACCTGTCGGCCAGGCAGGGCTGGGAAATGGAGCTGGCCCTGCAGGTGAGTCTTCCTCCTCTCCTCTGAAGCCCTTCTTGCCCCAACCTCCCTGCTGCGGCCTTTCCCTGGGGGGGTGGGGTTTCCAGTAGCCCCTTTTCTGTCACCCTTCAGCTGACTCCCCTCTGCTGTTCTGCCCCCACCTCCTAATACCAGCTTCACTTCATCTCCTATTGATGCTTCCCCTATCCCCCATCCTTGCTTCAGGGTCCCTCTATGTGTTCCCTTTTTGCCTTTTTCCCCACAGATGCCCCATATATTCTCAACCCCTCCAGTTCCCTTTTCCCACTTCCCACCCTGTCTCACTGTCCCTGTTTACCCTGCCCCCCCAGCTCCTGGCCAATGCGGTGATCTTCCTGTGTGGGAATGTGGTGGGAGCCTATCACAAGCACCTGATGGAGGTAGCCCTGCGGGAGACCTTCCACGAGACCTTCAACCTCATCCAGTCCCGGGTCAAGCTGGAGTCTGAGAAGCGACACCAGGTGAAAAGGAAGAGGGCTGATCAATGAGGGCTCCCCATCTGCCTGCCTGTGTCATTGCTACATACCCCTGTCTGCCCAGATGTCTTTCCTGCCACTCATTGATTTTCTATATACAGCTCACCATCCATCCATTAATCCATCCATCCACGTACATTCTTGACATACCCTTCTATCTTCCCTTTTTTTCCATTCACAAATCCCCACAACCATTCATTGCTTCAAAAACAGCTACCTCCATCCACTCATTCACCGAAACACCTACCCACCCATCTCTGGCACCTATCACTCCCTTTCTTTGTCTCCTCCAGGACCATCTCCTTCTCTCAATCCTGCCTGCCTACATCGCCATGGAGATGAAGGCTGAAATCATCGAGCGCCTCCGAGATGGGGGGCAGGTGCCACGGAGACATGAGAGTGCTAACAACTTCCACAGCCTCTATGTCAAACACCACAAGAACGTCAGGTACCGGCACCCCCAACACGGGTCCCACAGATGGAGGAGAGAAGAGAAGAGGGAAAGGATGGGGAAGGGAGGGGCATGTAGACAGAGCAGTAGTGGAAGGAAAGGGTCTGAAGTGAAGAACAGGAAAGGCAAGACACAAATGGGGGAGGGAAAAGGCAGCTGGATTGGGGTATGGGAGGGTTATGAGGTGGGACTGGAGTGAAGAAGCAGATTGGGCGCTTGGAGACATGGGGTTTGGGGAGAAGTCAGGCAAGGAGGAGGGAGGACCTCCCCACTCCCCTTCCACCTTCCCAGGCCCTTCACGCTCTCCCTTGTACCCCACTAGTATCCTCTATGCTGACATCGTGGGATTCACTCGCCTGGCCAGCGAGCTGTCCCCCAAGGAGCTGGTGTTGATGCTGAATGAGCTATTTGGCAAATTTGACCAGATTGCCAAGGTGAGAAATCAGGTTGTCTTCCCTTACCTCCTTCTGGGGGGCTCCCCTGGACCTGAGACCCCCCCTGCAACTCCCGTGGGACCATATGCCCCCCCCTTGCAGTAGGTAGAAAGCTTCTTCTGAATCTGCAAGCAGATCTGGACAGGTTGGACAAGTGGACAGAAAACAACACAATGCAGTTCAACAAGGAGAAATGCAAAGTGCTGCACCTAGGGAGGAAAAATGTCCAGCACACCTACAGCCTAGGGAATGACCTGCTGGGTGGCACGGAAGTGGAAAGGGATCTTGGAGTCCTAGTGGACTCCAAGATGAACATGAGTCGGCAATGTGACGAAGCCATCAGAAAAGC
>NW_005843187.1:152045-155237 GCF_000455745.1 Alligator sinensis
TCACCAAGGCACCCCTGGGGGTTACAAGAAATAGTGGCCACAAGCTAGCAGAGAGCAGATTTAGATTGGACATTAGGAAGAACTTCTTCACAGTTCGAGTGGCCAAGGTCTGGAACGGGCTCCCAAGGGAGGTGGTGCTCTCCCCTACCCTGGGGGTCTTCAAGAGGAAGTTAGATGAGTATCTAGCTGGGGTCATCTAGACCCAGCACTTTTTCCTGCTTATGCAGGGGGTCGGACTCGATGATCTATAGAGGTCCCTTCTGACCCTAACATCTATGAATCTATGAATCCCAACTGTACTTAATCCCTGTCTTGTTCCTTTCCATTTGTGTTTGTACCATCATTGTCCTTCAGCTCCAGTTGCTCTTCTCCCTCCCCAGTGTTTATCTCCCCAGTATATTGACAGACATCCAGCCTATTCATTTTGCCTGTTTAGACTAGCCAAGTTCCTCTAGTCTTCTTTGGTGAGATGGGCGCTCTCTCCCCTTCGTTGCCCTAGTGGCCCATCTCTGCACTCTCCTCCAGCTTTGAGTCTATTTTCCTTGACCACTTGGGGGAGGGATCAGAACTGGTTTGTGGGAAAGGTGAGTTTGGGGGATAATCCAGGCAAAAAGATAGTTTATGCCTTGGACAATCCCAATGCCCAATCTCTAGTGACAGTACCTCCCCTACCACTATGCTCTCCCCCTTTCCCATGAATGTGTCAGGAGATTTCTTCATGGTCACCCTGCCATCCATAACTCTTCCTTCCCTTCTACCCCTGTGCAGGACAATGAGTGCATGCGCATCAAGATCTTGGGTGACTGCTACTACTGTGTCTCCGGGCTCCCCGTTTCACTGCCCAACCACGCCCGTAACTGTGTCAAGATGGGTCTGGACATGTGTCGGGCTATCAAGTGAGTGTGGAGTGCTTCCTTTAGGGAATCTGCCCCCTCCTTTAGGTACCACCAAAGCAAGCAGGCCTTGGGATCATGGCCTTTGTGGGGCCCCACAGAGGCTCTGTTCTTTCTCAGTAGCTTTTTTGGACCTTAATTCTCAGACTCTCTAGTCATCAAAGGGTGAACACATTGAGGGTCCTCATGAGCCTACCATCTCATACAACTATCAGAGGGACAGTCCACCCATGTCTACAACCTCTTGTATGGATGTGGTTTCATTGGTACCAATTTGACTCCCCCCAACCAGAATGACCAAGTGCCCATGGACAACTGGGTTGATTACAGGTGACCTTGGACATGATCCTTAACTGGGGCTTGAACTCAGCCCCATGGAGCTATAGCAAGATGTTTTAACCAACCTAACGGAATGGTTAATGCCCAAATTCATGTAATTTGTTACCATTGCATATTTATTTAAATTAGGAATGGAAAAAAGTGCTTCTATCCTGGGGTAGCTCACACAATGGGTAACTATTACCTTGCCCCATTACTAGGGGGTGTGGGAGCAGATTTCATCTGCCGATACCCCCTGCCATGAGGAGACTGAAATGAACAAGTAGCAGGGACAGTTTCTGTGCCCACTCTCACCAAGAATGAGAATTAAACCAGGGCATCTTACTAATGAGTGAAACACAGACAGATTGCCCCAGGGTAGCTCTTATATACTAGAGGGTAATTGCAGGCACTGGAGCATGGCGGGTGGGTTGCATGCACATGGGATAACCATTTGGCTCAGGGAAGCAAGGGGCTCTGTGAGCTTTGTGCGTCACACTGGGGACTGTGAGCTTTGGGATTGCTGCTCTAACCTCATCATTGTCTCTCCAGGAAGCTCCGGGATGCCACTGGGGTGGACATCAACATGAGGGTTGGGGTGCACTCTGGAAATGTGCTGTGCGGGGTGATTGGGCTCCAGAAGTGGCAGTATGACGTTTGGTCCCATGATGTGACCCTGGCCAATCACATGGAGGCTGGAGGAGTACCAGGGTAAGGGCCAAAGGGGAAAGGGGGGGCTGGAATGGAGTGTGGGCTGGTCTTAAGAGCGTGTGTATGGAGGGGTGGGAGCGGGGAAGTATACTTGAAAGAATACTGCCCTTGACTGATGTATAGAGGGACTGCATAGTTGTGTGTGAGTGTGTGTGTGCGTTTGCGTGTGCGTCCTCCACTGGTGCATGCCATACCAGCATATCTTTGGGTATGTGAACTGTGGGGTGAGGAGCAGTGTACATTATGCTCAGAGTGCAGCCCCTGCCTCCTCATGACTGGATGAACAGCATATCTGTTCATGTATCTGTGTTCATGTATGTGTCCACCATTAGCCACCAGTGGTACCAGGAGGAACTGTGGCTCTTACGGCATGTGTCTCGGGGAGGATGTGTTTAGCATGTGCACAATGCTTCTCCCTGCTGGTGAATGGAAGAACTGATATTCAGCTGTGTGTACCCTTAGGTGGGTTGAATGGAGTTTCTTACTGGTACAGTGTGTGTGTGTGTGTGTGTGTGTGTAATGCTGGCTACCTTCTACTGATGCAGAAAGGAATCAGGTGTGTCTGTATCTACTGATAGATGGAAGTGTTTTCTGTGGATGGGTGTGTAATACTGTCTTCCACTGGTGCAGAGACTAACTCTGCATGTGTATGTGTACTGGTATATGGAAGAGTTGTGTGTATTTCTACTGATACAAAAAAGGAGTGGGGAGATGTGGGTCTGCTGCTACTCGCTCTTGGCGACCAAAGCCTTTGTCTGGCTTGGTGACAGTTGCTGCCCTTTCTGGTCTATGGAGCAACTGCATGCCTTCAGAGCTGAGCCCTCCTGGTGCAATCAAGAACTATGCCATCTTCCACTCACCCCACAGGAGGGTGCATATAACCAAGGCCACTTTGTCCCACCTGGGAGGAGTCTATGCTGTGGAGGAAGTCTGTCACTGGCAACGTGACGCTTACCTTAAGGAGAACAAAGTGAAGACCTACCTGGTCGTCGACCCCTGGGTGAGTCCCCACTCTGGGCCTCATGCAAGACTCAGCACACAAAGGGTTATGGGTGCTGGGGAGCAGGTCATTGAGAAGGTGAGCCTTTCCCCTCCAGGGGGCTCTGGCCTCGTTTTGGTCCCAAGCTAGGGGCAAGGGCTGGTGGGTGGGGAGGGGGGCAGGAAAAAGCACACAGCTGTGAGTGACTCTCTGGTCATTCTTGGTGGGGGCAGGCAGAGGAAGAGGAAGAGGAAGAGGAAGGAGGAGACGACGGTCGCTCCCCCATTCCTG
>NW_005843187.1:155268-159287 GCF_000455745.1 Alligator sinensis
CTCAAGATGAGCCCATCAGTCCGCATGACCCGTTACCTGGAGTCCTGGGGAGCTGCCAAGCCCTTCGCCAATCTCAAACACCTTGATGTCATCCCTGCTGAGGAGCGGGGCTTCATCAGGAGCAACCACTCGGTGCGTATAATAGGGAAGCTCTAGAGAGCTTTAACCCTAACCCTAAAGTAACCCCTATCCTAGCCTCTGCACTGCCCCCTGCAGCACAGCACCCCCAGCTAAGACTACTGCCTGCTCCCTGCACAACAGCATCCCCTACTGACTCCTCAACCAACCTTTCTTCAGCATAGCGCCCCTTATTGGCATCACCCTACATGGGGAGGGGGCTAGAAAAGGTGTATTGAACCTAGGCTGTCTTATCTGCTCCTTGCTGGATAACCCTGTCCAGCAGGTTCTCTCTCTCTGCAGTCGAAAACATCATAAGACAACAATGATTTTCATAACACGGTATAGTTCCCATTTTGCTGGATAATCAAGACAATGAATGACTGGAAAGAAGAATTGTCCTGGTCTCCAGGGAACTAGTGATATACAACATCCTTGCAGTTCTGAGATAAGATGACTGGATGAGGGACAGTTGAGGGAACAGGATGGTGGTTACACCTCCTTCTGGAAGGGGAATCCAGCCCAGGACAGGCATGCTGACAGTCAGCATCCTGAAGAATCAGCTTGTTAGTCAACTTATGGAGCTCCCTGTGGACATAAATGAACATCTTATGACCTTCCATCTTCAGCTCAGCAACAACCAGTATGCCATTATAATGAGTGTGTATGCCCGGATGCTCAGTGCTAACAGTGATATCAGGGAACAATTCTACTCCAATCTTGACTGTGTTCCAATTAATACTCTCAAGGAGGACAAAATCATTCTCCTCAGTAATTTCAGTGCCAGAGATGGGTGTGACCTAGGCCCCTGGAGTGGCACCATTGGGAGGGAAGATGTAGGAAAATCTAATTTCAGCAGCATCCCCTGCCCCCCATATCAAATGCACCAAGCATGGTCTTGTCATTATAAACACCAGCTTCAGACAGAGTGACAAGTATAAGACTGCCTGAAGACAGCCTCATTCTAAGCACTGGCATCTCGTCAGCTATATTATGGTTAGTGCCTATAACTGGATGGATGTCCATATCACTTGAGCCATGTGAGGAGCCAGTGACTTCTAGACAGATCATCTTCTTGGCAGATCCATTATAAACATCTGGTTTGCTCCAAAACACAAAATAACATCCAAAGGCAATGTGAAGGACTTTTAACATCAAATCTCTTCAAGACCCAAAGGTCTGTAAGGCTCTCCAACAGTCTCTTCATAAAAAGCTCTCTGTCCTGTCTAAAACCTGAAAGCAATGTTAAAGAGCTTTGGATGGGGTTTAAAACTTCCATCCACATAGCTTGTGCTAAAACCATTTGCTATATAATCTACCAAGACTGCTTCAATGAGATCTAAGCCTTCCTCGACTGAAAGAGAAAGACTCATTCTGCTTGGTAAGATAAAACCTCATTCTCAGCAGAAGGAGGAGACAAATCAGGTCCTCAAAGGTGAAGCTCAAAGTGGGATCCGGGAAATCAAAAGCTAGTGGTGTCAAGATGAAGCCAAGGAGATTCAACTCTACACTAACAAGCATAACATGAATAGTTTCTTCCAGGTAATGAAAGCCATCCACAGTCCAACCTACCATGGTCCTACCTTCCTGCAGTCTCAGGATGGTTTGATGCTGCTCAAAGACAATGACTTATGCAAGCTAGATGGAAAAAACACTTCAAGGTGTTCCTGAATCATGAGTCAGTTGTGTCAGATGCCACCACTGAGTCTGTCCCCTGACATCCCAGAAGGAGATCCTTCACCAATCCTCCTATCCTAGAAGAAGTCTGGCATGCCATCAAGGAAACCAGGAACAAGGCGGCTACTGGACTGGATAGTGTACTTGAAGAATTCTTAAAGGCTGGTATCAAGGAATTAGTATTGCAACTCCACAAATTTATTCTTCAGATTTGGAACAATGAGGAGATTCATGGGTGTGACAGGCTTGTGGCCCCTGGTGGCCCTGCAGCTCTTGCCTGGCTCGGACTTTAACATTGCTCTCCATAGATTGCTCACCCAGCACGCCTTGTTCTTATTATTAAAGGTTGATTAAGGGAGGCTGCCCACAGGCCTTAGAGTGAGTCTTAATCCTAACAATTCCTCACTGGTTCTCTCCTGGACCACACTAGACTCAATCCAGCCCTCAGACCTGATAGGTCCCTCTCAGCCTGACTATGCCCCTGTCGGACACTTGTTGCCTTAAGGGCAAATTGTGTGGCTCCATTCCTCCCCTACACCATACCCCAAGCCTCGCAGGTGTTATCACTATGATGTTCAGTTCACACACTTGGCCTCTTTTGGCTCTTGAACCCCTGTGTTCCCACGTTCAGCCCTTTCAGGGCTCCCAGATCCCTGCTCCAGCTCACAGCCCCTCTCTCTGGGCTCCTGGACCCCTATTCTCACATGCAGCCCCTCTTTCTGGGCTCCCAGATCCCCAGTCTGGCTCACAGCCCCTCTCAGACTTGTGGACCCTTATCCAGCCCTCACCCTGCCCCTGAGCCCTTGGACCCTCTAGTCTGACTGTCTGTCAGTCCCTAGCTCCTGAACCTCCAGTTCCCACACTCAGGTACTCTCCCTGTCTTCGGACCTTCTTAGGTCTCACTCTCTCCCCGCTCTGCTTGTGTCCCTGGAGTCTCCAATTACATTCCCAGCCCTTTCCAGGCCTCAGGCTTGTGGATCCCGGCTGGGTCCCATTCAGCCTCAGTTTGGGCTGCAGGTCCTCTAAGTAAGCCTTGCATGCCCTTGCAGGGCTCCAGACTAAACTGCTACAACTTAATAATGAACAACTGCCCCTCTGTCAGGTACTCAAACGTTCTCTAGGCTTAACATAAAACAGGGCCACATGCCAGTATCACCAAGCCCTTCTCTGCCCCCAGTACCTCCCCTTGTTCCCTTCATTGCAGTTTCTTATTCAGAGCCATCATCAGTTCAGGAGTCCTGCTGCTCTGCTCTCAGGAACTCCACAGCTACCAGGGCAAGACTGGTGCAGGCTCTGGGCTTATATAGCTCAAGCCTGAGTCCTGTTCCTGTCAAGCAAGTCTCTTATTAGCTCCCCTTGATGACCTGCAAGCAGCCTCTCAATCTGCTTGCTCCCTTGAAGGAGCAGGAACATCCAAGTACCTTGCTGCACTGGGAATCTGAGGAATGCCAACATCATGACTATCTTCAAGAAAGAAGATGAATCTGCATGCAGGAACTATTGAGGTGTATTGCCTTTCCTGCAACAATGGAAAACCTCACCCACATCCTCCTGCACCATCTTCGATGTCTTGCTGAGATCAGATCAATGAGATCAGATCAATTACTACGTGACCTCTGTGGTCAGATTAGTATGAAGTGTGGTGGGAGAGGGGAGGTTGCCTTCTTGCACAGTAGGGGATGGAGGGGAGAAGGGGCATGGCTCTCTCTTTTGGATCTCTATAGGTCATTTTAACAATCCTTGCAGTGGCAGGACACTGACAGCACATGTCCCCCTGCTTTACCTGTGGCAGGTTAGGTGCTTAGTGTCTCTGGGCAATATGTTTGTAGTTTTGCAGCAGGGTTGATTGTGTAGTTTTAGGAATCATGTGTGATGATTTAGATAGGAATGATCCTGCCTTGAGCAACAGGTTGGATTAGATACCTCCAGAGGTCCCTTTCAGCCCTACTTTTCTATGATTCTGTGATAATACCATTGCCCTCACTATCTCCCCATATACAGAGCTGTGAGGTCATTCCTACACTTGGCAGCAGGAGGCAGCAGCACACCAAAGCCCTCCTCGTCTCTGCCCAAAATAGAGTGCTCTTTTATAGTGCTGGAAATTATTAAGGGTGACACTGAAGCACCCCCAAAATGCCTAACACCCTTTTTCTCTCCACAGGAAATCTCCCTGGGGTCTCTGAACCAGTCAAGGACCCTCGAGCGGTATGGAGCACCTCTTTCCC
>NW_005843187.1:159318-161497 GCF_000455745.1 Alligator sinensis
ATGCCCTTGTACATTTGGAGGGTATATATGGGAAGGCCTGGAGGGAGTTAACACCTTATTTGAGATCCCAAATTCTCTATTCTGTAGGTCAATGCACCCCCAAAACATAGACCAACACCCTTCACTGCACCTGAGGGGGTTGGGGTGCGATCTAAGGGTGTAAAAACTGGAATGACTGTGGGAGCGTGATTTTTAGGGAGCATCAGAGACATTTGGGTGGGGCTGAGGGGGCATGGAGCATTTAGGGACATCAGTATATGAACAAAGGGCTTGGGTATTTTGGGGGAGGTCTGTGGTTTTGTGCAGCATTTGAGTGACTTGGGAGGCTAGAGAGATGGATGCCAGGGGGAGGGGATCAGTTGCAGGGAGAACCAATTTTGGGGGGCATTCACGGGTCCTTGCCCATGTAACAGTATCAGGGTACACCATCTTTGTCCCTGCCCCAGGACCTGGGGGGTAGAGGTTTGCCTTTTCCCTTCCTGTCTGGCTCTCTCTGCCCTGACTCAAGCTTGCTCTGACTGCAGGGTTTGCTCCCCAAAGGGGCCTGAGGAAGAGCTTGCCCGAGTGGATGAAAAGTTCTTCCAACTGATTGAACAGCTCAGCTCACCCAAGTAGGGGGTGTCCGGTGGGGAAGGGGTGTGTGGGGAGTGGTGGGGTTGGGTTGGTTATGGGAGGTAGCTACAGGTGGAAGTGGAAGAAGAGGAGATGCTGCGGGGAAGGAGGGGTGGGGGAAGAGGTAAGACAACAGCCTGGAGGGCACTAAAGCTGGTGAGGGAGAGTGGGGTTTGGGGGGAAGGGGAGGGGAGGACAGTGGGGAACAGAAGAGTCCTCACAGAGGGACTCCACCCCACCCCCATCTCCTCCTGTGTCCCCCTCTTCCCAGGCAGTGGAAGAAGTCAGAGGATTTTAACCACATTACCCTGTACTTCAAGGAAAAATCCATTGAGAAGGAGGTGAGGAGGTTAGGTAGGAAAGGGGCACTGATGAGCAGGAGCTCACAGCCCCTGCTCTCCCAGGTGCTGGGTGTAAGCAGGGTGTGGAGTTGAGGGACCCTAATTTCCCTGGGTAATCAGGTGAGCCCCCGGGGGTCAGGGTCACTCACTGAAACCCTGTTGGTCTCTCCCCATTGCAGTATCGACTCTCTGCCTTGCCTGCCTTCAAGTATTACACAGCCTGCACCTTCCTCGTCTTCCTCTCCAACTTCCTCATCCAGATGCTTGTGGCCTACAAGTGAGGACATGGGGAGAATGAGGATCCCCTCTTCCATGCCCACCCTGCCAGTGCCCCTCACTCCCAAACTGCAGCCCCAGGCTGCTGCCCCCTGTACTTCTTGTTTTATCTCTCACTGTTCTCTAGGACCCCAGCTCTGGGCATCTCCTATGGAATCTCCTTCTTCCTCTTCCTTCTCCTCCTCCTCACTTGTTTCGCTGGAAACCTGGCAGTAAGTGAGCTGGGCAGGTCCTCGGTGTCATCTGGCTGGGAGCACTGCTGTGGAGAAGCTCACAGTAGGAACACCCTAACACTACCCTCCCAACCTTTTCTTCCAGAGGTGCTTCCTGAAAGGCCCAAAGCTGCTATACTGGGTGCCCTCTATCTCCACTGCAGTCTGCACCCAGCCCTGGCTCCGAATCACCCTTGGCATCACCACCATCCTCGTTGTCCTCATTATGGCTGTACTCAACTTGGTGAGTTACCAGAGAGGAAGGTCGGGGTCCAGACTCCTGGGTTCCCTCCACAGCTCTGAGAGAGGAGTAGAGTCTGGTGGCTTATAGTGGTAGGGACTAGAAGCCAGGACTCCTGGGTTTCTTCCTTAGCTCTGGGGGAGAGATGGACTGGTAGTGGAGTGGTGGGCACTGGGAGGCAGGACTCCTCCCAAGTCTGGATGGGGAGTGGAATTTAATGGGAGCTTATATCCAGGACTTCTGGGCATCATCACTCCCCCAGCTTCTGCTTACCCTCCTTTTCTTCTGCGCAGTTCTTTTTGCCCACTCCCTGGTGTCCTCCTCAGTCCCCCAACTGCACGTTACCATTCAGCACTTGTCAAGGGCATGGATCCAATGACTCCCTATTCAGCATCCCGGTAAGCTGTACCTGCAGTGGGTGAGGCTCTATGCTCTTGCATCTGGGTTTGGGAAGGTCATTAACACTTTGCCCCCTTTTCTCACTTCCCTTCCCCCCC
>NW_005843187.1:161581-170748 GCF_000455745.1 Alligator sinensis
CCCCTGTCCCCCCCCCCCCCCCCCCCCGCCCATCTCTTTTATGCCCCCCCCCCATCTCTTCCAGTACTCTTTTTACTGCTGCATTTTGGGCTTCCTCTCCTGTTCCCTCTTCCTCCACATGAACTTTGAACTCAAGCTCTTGATGCTTCTGCTGTGTCTAGTGGTCTACAGTGCCCTCTTCCTCCGGACCCATGGCTGGCTGTCTGACTGCTACATTGCTCACCTCTACGCCGACCAGACAGCACTCAGGTAGCTAGCAGGGTAGGGCCTTCATCCAAGGTACTCCCTAGCTGGTGCAATCAAGAGCATCATGGAGTGTGAAAAGGAGACTGTCCCCTACTGGTCACCTCCTTGGAACACAGTGTCTCCATTGATCTTCCCCATCCTACTCCCTATCATGTAGTACTCCACACTGAACGCCCCACTTAGTTCCCTGCTGAGCCCCCTTTCCAGCACATACATGTGTTGAACTAGGACATTAGAGTCATCACCGAGTGTGAAGGCATCTTCTGAGCAGGGCTCAGAGGTCTTGCATCAAAACTATGATTTATTGGGGCCCTGCTTAAGATTGGACATTCTGAATTGGACTTATGGCCTTATCTTTTATGGCTCAATGGAGAGACACAAGTGGCCCATTATGATCATAAATCCTTTTAGAACTAGGGCAGATCTTCTTGGGGGAAGATAGAGGGGGGAACACATCCAATTCTGCTATAAAAATCATCAGGGACAGAGAATCCACCACAGCCCCTGTGAAGTTGTTCCAGTAGCCAATTAATCCTACTGTAAATTAAAAATGGCATCTTATTTCTTCCCTGCATTTGTCTAATTTCCAGTCATGGGGGGCATGGACATCCACAGGTGTAGTTTATATCAGTGTTTTATACCAATATAAATGCCCTCAGGATCAAAAGCAGACAGATGAGTAGCAGCTATCCAGGGGTAACTCACACAGTAGGCAAGTATTAGAGTGCCTTGCCACCAGCTGTCAGGAGAGCAGGGAGTAGCCTGATGGCCTTGAGCAAATGTCGACTAGAGCTGTTCAAAGCTTCAGTCCCCGATTTGATTTGGCAGAGATTCAGTCCAATTCGGTGGCCAAATCTCTGAATCCAAATCAAATCGGAGGACTCTTTAATCTCTCCAAATTGAATCGGAGCCTTCCAAGTCGTTTAGGAAAGAATCGGTGATTTGGACATAGACACAGCTTTAAATGTTTTTTTCTACATACCTCTAGGTAGCAGGAGGCTCATGAGTGCTGTGATGCTGGGGTTCATGGAGCATCCCACAGAAGCACGGGGGGGCTCCCCAGAGCACTTGGCAGCAAACGCAGAAGTGGACCAGAAGCACTTCAGGTCCACTTCCAGGTCTGCCAGCGAGTGCACGTGGGGCCCCCCCTGCACCCTCCAACTCAGTGACTGGTGCCTCTTGGGTCTGGGGGGGCACCTGGGGTCCCCCCCATGGCTAATTGCTCCCTGACAGACCCAGAAGCGGACTGGAAGTACTTCTGGTCCACTTCCGGGCTTGCCACCAAACACATGGAGCATCCCACAAGAGCATGGGGGGGCCCCTCCATCTGTCCCAGCATCGCAGCATTCGCAAGCTGTGCTGGCACTTCGAGGTATGTAGAAACAACATTTATAGCTTTGCCTACATCCGAATTGCTGATTCTCTGAATCAGCATCGAATCTTCAGATTTGGATTTGTCCGAATTAAAATCAGGGACAGTGATCCGAATCAACAAATCAAATCATTGTCCCCGATTCGGGCCAAATCCAAATCGAATAGGGCCCGCTTTGCGCACTGTGACAGCGGGACCTCCTGGGGCCGAGCTCTTCGTGGCCCGCCCGCCTGTCACTGTGACAGGGGGCCTACTCAGGGCCGAGCTCTTCGTGGCCCGCCCACCTGTCTCTGGGCAACCGCCTGCCTATCTCGCTCGCCACGCCTTTGATGATAATTGATTCATATAATGATGTCCATTAAGCAGGAGGCTGCCCATTGTAATGCCCCGATGCCAGGGGGCGCTCTGCGGCTCCGACCTCCCCTAATACCGCAGCCCAAGCCTCGCAGATGGCATCTCGGTGTTAACACTATCACTGGCCCCACACTGGGCCCCAGAATCATCCTACAGATCAGGCGGCCTCTCCACCTTCATCTGAGCTACCTAGCCCCCCCTCAAAGCCTTGTTCCCCTCTCGGGTGTGGTTCCCCCGGGACCTTCGGCTACCTGGCCCTGGCCCACCTCCAGGCCAGTTGGGACCCCAGGCCCCCAGCTCTTGGGCATCCCTCGCAGTGGGCCCCCGGCCCTTTTGACTACCATAGTCCTGGCCCCAGCATGGGCCAGTCGAGGGTACTCTCCCCTTCGGGCTGGGTCTCTCTAGCCGCTCACTCTATCTCCGGGCCCCACCATGCCACTACTCCCCATCCTCTCGGGGGCAACCGCAGCACCACACCCACATCACTCCCACTCTCAGGGTCTGCCCTCTCTGGGCCCCTTACAACACTGGCCCTCTAACATACGCATGGGTAACCCACCCAGTGGTGGTGGGAACTAGGGGTTAAGGCGCCCCAACCCACCTTTCACCAGGCTAGTAACTGGCCTGGCATTTCCTGGGGGCTCCCGCACCACTGAGCGCCCCACCAGACCACCCACTCCCAGCAGGGTGCAGTTTCAGGTCATGCCCAGGACCAGGAGCCTCCTTACCAACCCCTTGCAGCTCCCCCTTACCTCCAGGTCACTCACAGCAACCCTTCAGCCAGACACTGTTGCTGCCTGGCTCCCTGCAGCCAAACTGCCTTGTTTATATAGGCAGCCCCTGTCTCAAAATGGCTGCCCTAATCAGGCACCTGGAGGCTGCCAGCTCCAGGCCCTTAAAGTGGCAGACACACCCTGTGCTCTGCCACACGCACCCCTAATGTCTACCCCAAAACAGATATGGGCAGATGATATACTAGTGTATCGCACAATCCTGGAGTTTTACCTCTGATTCCTTCAGAGGCAATTCCTCTCCGGGCTGAGTGAAATTACTTTGTGTCACCTGCTGATAACACTGATATACATATGCCTCCAGTCCATGCCTTGAGGCTTATTCAGTGTCTGTTTGCAAGAGGGAAGGGGCTGTTCTCCAAGGTTTGTCCCCTCTGGAGGTACAGGCAGAGCAAGATCTGGTCTCTAAATTCCCTCCTTGATGCATTAAATGGGTTAATCTCCTGGGGGGCCTCTCATGATGATGCCTATTTTTAATCCAGTCCTTTAGTCATCCACCTGTCCTGTCTTTAAACCCTTTCTTCTTCCCCACAGGCCAGGGGTCCTGAAGGAACCCAAGCTGATGGGAGCCATCTCCTTCTTTGTCTTCTTCTTCACCCTGCTGGCCCTGGCTAGACAAGTAAGTCTTTAAGGCCCCTTATAGGTGACTCCCTTTTATGACATCCATAGATGTCTAAGATCTACTCCTCCCCCCCCCCCCCCCCCCCCCCAACAAAGACTGGGAGCTCTGTGGGTCTTTACTGGGGTGTCATCCTGAATACCTGTCTTCTTCTCAGAGGGCTTGGAGCTGGAGGGAAAGCTAGTCATGCCATTTTTAACACCAGGGTCCCATTCTCTATCCTGGTCTACACAGCTGAGGGACTGGGAGCTATAGGAACCCTTTGGGGTGTTGTCCCAGGTGCCTGAGTCCCATACCCCACTCTGTCTTTTCCTATGGGATTAGGAGCTGCAGAGCCCCAGTGGGGGAAACTCAGAGCACCGGGTCCCATGCTCCATCCTGGTGTCTCCCATCAAGACCAGGAATGCTGTGAGATCCCCATGGGTTGTTGTCTCAGGTACCTGGGTTCCCTACCCTGTCCCAGCCTGGGGTTTGGGAATGCAGGGATGTCCTCCTGGGAGAAAACACTCTCTAGGACCATGGAGGATCCAAAGTCAGAGAGACTGATTCTGTCTCTATCAGAATGAGTATTATTGCCGCCTTGACTTCCTCTGGAAGAAGAAGTTTAAGAAGGAGCGTGAGGAAATAGAGACCATGGAAAACCTCAACCGTGTCCTACTGGAGAATGTTCTCCCAGCTGATGTGGCCCAGCAGTTCATTGGCCAAAATCGCCGTAATGAGGTGAGCCCACCCCTTTAAGCAGAGGATTTGACTGCCACATGGTGGCAACATGCTTCAGGCCTTTGCCCAGTTTCAGCAGTACAGGAGGAGACTGTTGTGGTGCATATACTGCCAGCATAGTTTCTTTTGTTGATGTGCCTTTTTTATGGGTTCAATGCCCTTGGACTTGCTTTCTCAATGGATGAACCCCACAGATCTGAGCTCTCAATCTCAATATTTGGAAAGGGCTTTGGAGAATGATGCAATGATTTGAGTGTTTGGGGTTTTTTTTTAAGAGAGGTAGAGTAGCCTTTTCAGGAAGCCAGCAGCTTTCAGTGGGTAGGAGCCCTAGATTGCTATAGACAAGCAAAGCTTAATGGAGAATTGAAGTTGGTGGAAACACTTTGGAACCATCCTTGTTTTGCACTGGGCATGAGTGGTCTTGCCTAGGAATTGGTTACCCATAGCATGGGTGTAGTCTAGGCCTGTTCCCCAGGGAGCTGGGGTCCTAAGAGGTCTAGTGTTGGAAGTGGATTTGGAAGCCACAGCTGAAGTCGGGACAAGCTGCGGTCAGAAATTGAATTCAGGTACAAGGTAAGTCGAGGGTCAATTGGGATCACAAGCCAAAAGCCGGAGACAAAGATCAAACCAAAATCATGAGTAGGGAACCGGAATCAGAGAATGCCAGGGGTTTTAATAGAGTTGGAAGTTGGAGACAGAGCCAGGGATCAACCAGAAGATCAACAAGGAAACATATGGAAGATCATAACTTTCACCTTTGTGAGAGCATGAAGATATAAAAATCATCTGTATGGACAAAAAGACCTCAGGCTGGGCCTGGCTTTTAAGGGCTGAAGCAGGTGGGACATGCTGTCTGTGACTGCAGAGGATGGGCTGCCCTGCTTGCCTCAGACCAGCTGTGAGCAGGGCACTGGTCTGGGTTTGCTGCAGGTGGCACTTGTTCCTGGAATGACTTGCTCCTTTCTCTTCATTGGGAACAGATAAGTCCAGGGTTCTGGCCTGGCCTCATTACAATCCTCAATTTCACCTCCCTCTGTCTGTATGAAGCTGTCTGTCATGCATCCATTCATCCCGTTGACTCACCCAGTCTCAACCACTTAAGGGATTTTCCGCTCTCTGTTTCCACAAAAAAGAAAAAAAAATCAAGTTCTTCCAGCTTCCAAGAACCCATCTTCTCAACATTTGCTACCTCAAGCCGTAACCATGTATTATGGTACATAGTTTGGGTAAAATGTGTTGTGGCCCTGGTGGAGTGAATTTCACAATCACCTCCTGTTAGTTTTTATGTCACCAGAGATTCATAAGTTAGGCCTAAAGAGATTCCACAGCTCGGCTCAGAGGAAGGCTTGCATCCTAATGGATAAATAGTCCCTGGGACTGGAAATGTCCACAAGATAGAGGCATACAAATAATGGAAGCTTGGGACAGTCCCCAAGGAGGACTATAAAACAACAGGTCGCACTTGTAGGGAACAGATTAGAAAGGGTAAGGCAGTGACTGAAATCAATTAGCAATGGAAATCAAAGATGATAAGAAGTCCTTCTTTAGGTATGTAGGGAACAGAAGGAAAACAAATGGAAGCATGGGGCCATAACAACTCAGGAGAAAACTGAACTGAATGACTACTTTGCTTCAGTATTTTACTGGACTAAGGGGAAAATTGTACGAGATAAGGTTCAGAATGGGCATGGTGGGAACGATCGCCTTCCTACTGTTGATGTTGAGCTGGTGCATGATCAGTTAGAGAAGTTAGACATTTATAAGTCAGCAGGACCAGATGAACTTCATCCAGGAGTGCTGAAGAAGCTGGCTGAAGTCATTGCGGGACCTCTGACAAAACTTTTCCAAAACTCGTGGCACTTGGGGGAGGTCCCTGAAGACTGAAAGAGGGCCAATGTTGTGCTGATCTTCAAGAATGGGAGGAGAGAGGACCCAGGCAACTATAGGCCAATTAGCCTAACTTCTATCCCAGGGAAAATCCCGGAAACGTTCATCAAGGAGTCTATGTGCAATACGCTTGCGGAAGGGAGGATTCTGAATGACAGCCAGTAGGGCTGCGCGAAACAGCAGCGTTGCACTTCGACTTCTGTTTCGATGGAGCAGTGCTTTGTTTTGATTTCTGTTTTGTTTCGAAAGAGCTGTTTCATGCCGTTTCAAATGGTTTCTCTGTTTCGACGCTTTGCCCATAGGCTATAATGGGGAAGCACAAAACAGGCTATAACTTTGCCATTTCTTGCCTGATTCCAATGAAAATTGCAGGGTTGGTGTCCCCCTCTGAGAGCATGAAGCCTGCCAAGTTTCAGGGAGACAGGTTTAGGGGGTTCTAGGAAACTGCACCTCAAGCTCCTGCCAGGGAGCAGGAGCAGTGTCCTGTGATCCGGTAGGCAGATGGGGTGCCCGCACCCCCAGGAGGAGTCTGGCAGAGCCCCCGCAGCCCTCCCAGGGGTGCAGGAAGGCCCTCGATCTGTCTGCCAGATGACAGGAGGCTGTTCCTGCCGCCTGGGACCCAGCGCCGGGGAACTCAGCCTGGCTGGGGAAAGCGCCTCCCACCGCTGGGCTTAGTTCCCAGTGCTGGGGAACTGGGTCTGATGGGGGAAACGCCTCCCACCACCAGGTTCAGCTCCCAGCAGCACCCAGCCCTGTGGAACCCAGCCCAGTGGCGGGAGGTGGAATGCAGCGCCGGCCACTGGGCTGAGCCCTGCGGGGCTGCCAGAGATGATCAGAGTGCAGCCCAGCGGCGGGAGGTAGATGGAGCTGGTGCTGCACCCCATTCAGCTCTGCCAGCTCCACAAAGCGCAGCCCAGCAGTGGGAGGCGGGGTGAGCCAGGGCTGCCTTCCCCGCCGGGCTGAGCTCTGCACATGGGGCTGCAGAGCTGCTCGGAGCACAGCCCTGGCTGTCCCCTGCCTCCCACCACCTGGCTGGCTGCTTTGAAATTCAAAACATTTCAAAACTTTTCAACTGGCCTCATTTCATTTCGAGGCTGTTTCCAAGGCCTTCGTTTCACTTCAATTTTACTGTTTCGAGCTCAAAACCTGTCAAAACAGCATCAAAACAAAACAGCTGGTGAAGAATCCCACAGCCCTAACAGGCAGCATGGCTTCCTCATGGGCATGTCTTGTTTTACCAATCTCATCTCCTTCTACAACCAGGTAATTCGCCACCTGGGTAAGAGAGAGGAGGTCGACATTGTATACCTAGACTTCCAAAAGGCCTTTGACCTGGCATACCATGATGTTCTCACAGGAAAATTGAAGGATTGCAGGCTTAACAGCTCGTCAGTTCGGTGGGTAGGAAGCTGGCTTCAGGGTAGGATTCAGAGAGTTCCAATGAATGGATCTGTGTTGTCCTGGTGAGAAGTGGCCAGTGGTGTCCCTCAGGGGACCATGCTTGGTCCAGTGCTTTTCAACATCTTTATCAATGATTTGGGAGTGAAGCGTTCACTGGCCAAGTTCATGGATGACACTGAGTTATGGGAGAGCATGGTTACGCTTGAAAATAGCCTGCAGATACAGGCAGACCTAGGCAGGCTGGCAAGTTGGGCAGATTGGAACCAGATGAAGTTTGACATTGAGAAGTGTAAAGCGCTCCACTTGGAGATGAACAGTCCCTAACAGACTTACAGGCTCGGTGGTGCCAAACTGACTAGCACCACAACTGAAAGGGAGCTAGGGGTAATAATAGACCATAATATGTCAGCATATGCAATTCGGTAGCCAGCAGGGCAAACAATACTCTGGCATGCATCAACCGATGCATCTCAAGCAAAACCAAGGAAGTGATTCCTCCACTTTACTCAGCACTGGTGAGACTGCAGTTGGAGTACTGCATCCAGTTCTGGGCACCACACTTCAACAAAGACATGGTAAAGCTTGAGAGAGTCCAGAGAAGAGCCACCCATATGATCAGAGACTTGCAAGGCAAGCCATACAAGGAAAGGCTGAGGGACCTGGGTCTCTTCAGCCAAAAAGAGAGAAGACTGAGAGAGGACTTGGTAACAGCTTACTGCTATATCAGGGGAATACATCAAGGGCTTGGTGAACAACCATTCACCAGGGCACCCTTGGGGAAAGCCAGGAGTAATGGCCAAAAACTCCTGGAAGACCATTTCAGGCTTAACATTAGGAAAAACTTCTTCACAATTAGGGTGTCCAGACTGTGGAATAAACTCCGTCCAGAGGTAGTGTAATTGCCTACCCTGGAAATCTTCAATAGGTGACTATCCAGTTTCCTCACTGGGGTCACCTAACCCCAGTTGTCTTTCCTGCCTAGTGCAGAGGGGCAGGACCCGATGATCTTGTGAGGTCCCTTCCAGCCCCTTACAATCTATGAATCATTCAGACCTATACAGGAAATATTTGGACCCTATTTCAACAATTTAGTCTGTAAGCAGACTTTAGGCATCTAAGAGCCTTGTTACATGGTAATTCTGGGTGGCTGCTGGAGCTCTTTAACCTCTGGATTTTCAGCACCTTAAAGTGGTTTTAAGTACTCCTTATGCAGCTCAAAGTTATGCCGGTCCAGGGCAGGACCATCTCTGACACACTACCCAGCTCCTGTTCTATTAAGATGTGGCCACTCATGGATATGCTGCCTAAGTTGAAGTCCTCAGGTATCCCAGGATCTCTCACACCCCCACCCATAGATCAGGGGTAGAAGCCTGTCCTGGCCCACCAGTCCTATAGTGGCAACTCACAGCTACAGCTCCTAGCCTTGCCTCTGCTCACCAGGCGTCTACTGGCATGTCACAGTTGTAGAGGTGGGGGACAGTCAGAGAAGGTTTCTAACTAAGGATATGACTGCTTCAAACTAGCAATAATACTGATCTGTACTGATGTGGCTCGCAGCCTAAGGTGTAACAAAGCCTTAAGAGTGATTCTGTTTGTCCCCGAGGTGGGTCCTTCATGCTTTTGGTCATTTAGTCTTAAAGCTAAGATGAAGGTTGTTCCCAAAGGTAGACTGTCACGGCAGGGTCCTCGCAGAGGGCTGTGATCTCCTCGAGGTCCCTGGCTCCGTGTCAGGCCGGCCCAAGGCACCCTCTAATTCTCGCCCGCCACGTCTTGCTGG
>NW_005843187.1:171736-173904 GCF_000455745.1 Alligator sinensis
GGGCTTCTCAATAAGCCAATATGGCACTCCCCCTCTCTAGGGCTTGCCATGCCCGCCTCAGGCTTCTCAATACTGCCCCACTCTGGGGCTGGGGTCTATGTACCCCATATACAACCCGGGGTCTGTTCCCCGCCCGCAACCCACTGGTTGCGCTCAGGGGCCCCTATGAGGCCTCCTCCAACCCCTACAGCCTCACCCAAGCCTCCGGTGTAATATGCAAGCCTGAACATAAACTAGAGCCTCCTGGCTAAACCATAGTGCCCAATCCTCTCAGGGCTATAGTAAGCTATACTTGCAAGTCAGGCTTCTTGCTATATCTCAGCCAAAGAAGCTCCTGCCTCTCCGGTTCCTGGCAGGGAACTGCCTGCCTGGTCTCAGCCCTGGGCTTTATAAGGGCCAGGCCCTGCCTCCTACAGGCAGCTGGCTCCCCTTTGCTGCCCCGGCAGCCCGCAGCTGGGCTCCTTACCCTGGCAACACTCAGCTGGGCTCGTTATGACCTGCCAGGGCTCTGTCTCTCTCCCTGGCAGTTTCTCCCCTCTAGGACCAGAGCACCGAGGTGCTCTGCGACATAGGCATATTCACTTTTCTTCAGAGATATGATCAGGGTGGAATAGGATCACACTTAGGTGCACTTGCACACTAATAGATGGGACAAAATCTGGCCCTCAGCTCCCATAGGGACAGATGAGGGTTGACTGGACCTCAGCAGCCACTGTTGGGGTGGTGCTATAGTGTGGTGCCTGTGGTGCCTATGACTGGGGTGAGCCATCAGTTGTGTTGAGGAGGGGGATGGTTTGGGTTATGTCAAGCTTTGATTTGCTTAAGGTTGTGGATAGGTTCAGAAGTGTGCTTACACAAAGGGGACAAGCTTAACATAATGTAGCTGATGGTGGGAGGCTGGGAATCATAGCAGGGGAGTGGACTGAGGAGGGGCAATTGAGGTTGGATAGTTTTGTTGGATGCAGATCAGAGGCAAATCCAAAGGAGGTGGAGTGGCATGGCTGCACCCCCTTTCTGGACTAGACCATGCTGCAGGAATCTCTGGGGACTTTTTAAAGTCTCCAAAACAAGTGATAATCCCCCTCCCTTCCCCCAATGTTCCAGGGCATGTACCCTCCCCTTCTGTTCTCCCCCTTCTCTGGCTGCTGCTACTGCTTTCCCTGATGTCCCAGGTCAAGGAAGCTTCAGAGTGGTTTCTGCCCATTCCAGTCCAGATGTGTGGGGGCTGGACTCATCTGGGACAGCAGCAGCTTCGATGGGGGTGTGGAACCCCTTTTCCCTGCCTGCTCCCAAGGGCAATGAACAGGCCATCTCAGCCACTACCAATTGCCACTGCAGCTGTTGCTGTCCCAGCTGAGCCCAGGCCCTGTGCAACCTGGCTTGAGCAGGCAGAAGTGATTCTTAAGCTTTCCCTATCCTAAGGATACCATAGAAAGCAGAAGAGAACCAGAGGAAGTGGGTAAAGGTAAAAGAAGGGGATGTACCACTGAGTATGAAGGGGAAGGGAGTGGGGATCCTTACCTGTTTGGGGGACTTTAAGAAGTCCCTTGAGACTTCCACAGCATGGTGTGCCAGCACAAGTGGGGGAGAGAAGAGGCTGGGAGCAGGATGTCGGGACTGTGGGTTGCTTTGCTCCACTAGCAAGGAGCAGTAGGAGACTGCTTGACTTGGTTAGTGAAGGGGCTGTTTAGATAGGGTGGCTGGTGCAGTTGAGGGGCAGAATTGGATCGGGGAGAAGGCTGTGTCAGCTGTGTTCAATGGGCCACACTTAAGTTTCTTTTACATTGTTTTGTGCCTGGTTTCATTCTGCATTTACCTACCATTTCTGTTTTGTATGCAACGTGGTTAGAAAGTGACTTGTCTCCCTCTTTCTCCCCCACCCCAACCAGGACTTGTACCACCAGTCTTATGATTGTGTCTGCGTCCTCTTTGCCTCCATCCCTGACTTCAAGGAGTTCTACTCTGAGTCCAACGTCAACCGTGAAGGGCTGGAGTGTCTGCGTCTGCTCAACGAGATTATTGCAGACTTCGATGAGGTCCGTCTTGGGAACTTGGGGAAATGTGCTCCATTATCATAGTATCATAGCAGCTAGGGTCAGGAGGGACCTGAACAGATCATCTAGCCTGACCCCCTGCCACAGGCAGGAATGAATGGCGGGGTTGCAAAG
>NW_005843187.1:174107-202315 GCF_000455745.1 Alligator sinensis
TAGGGCCTGTCCTGCTGCCCTCTCACCAAGTGGGTGGCCCTCCTCTGAACCCTCTCCAGCTGGCCACATCCCTTTTGAAATGCGGCGCCCAGTACTGGATGAAGAACTCCAACTGCAGCCTGACCAAAGTCGCATAGAGGGGGGAGTATCACCTCTCTGGACTGGCTTTAGATGCACCTTTGGATGCATGACAAAGTATGGCTGGCCTTGCTGGCTGCGGTCTGGCATTTGCAGCTCATGTTCATCTTGGAGTCAATAATGACTCCAAGATCTCTTTCCGCCTCTGTGCTTTCAAGAAGGGAACTCCCCAGCCTGTATGTATGCTGTGGATTCCTTCTCCCAAGGTGCAGCGCCCTGCATTTGTCTACGTTGAACCCCATCCTATTCTCATCTGCCAACTTTTGTAGTCTGTCTAAATCTATTTGAAGCTTCTCTCTCCCTTCAAGTGTGTCCACCTCGCCCCACATCTTAGTGTCATCAGCAAACTTGGACAGCGTGCTTTCCACCCCCTTGTCCAAGTCGCTGATGAAGATGTTAAACAGTGCGGGCCCAAGGACCGAGCCCTGGGGCACCCCACTGCTCACATCTCGCCAGGCCGAGTACAACCCGTCCATCACTACTCTCTGGGTGCGCCCCATCAGCCAATTTTTTACCCATCCAACTGTGCAGGCATCAATGCCACAGTCACTTAATTTGTTGATGAGGATGGGGTGAGAGACAGTGTCAAAGGCCTTCTTAAAGTCTAGAAAGACTATGTCCACAGCGACACCATCATCCAAGGATTTAGTTACTTGGTCGTAAAAGGCAATCAGGTTGGTCTGGCAGGACCTGCCTTTGATGAACCCATGCTGATTGCTCCTGAGCATGATCTCCCCTGCAGGCCCCCCACAGATATGCTCCTGGATGATCCTCTCCAAGAGCTTCCCAAGCACCGAGGTGAGGCTTACAGGCCTATAATTACTTGGGTCCTCCTTCCTCCCCTTCTTAAAAATAGGGACCACATTAGCCAGTTTCCAATCCCCCAGCACCTGGCCAGATGACCACGAATGCTCATACAGCCGGGCCAAAGGCTCTGCAATGACCCCTGCCAGCTCCCTCAACACCCTTGGGTGGAGGGCATCTGGACCTGCAGATTTAAAAATGTCTGGCTTTTCCAGAAGATCCCTAACTACATCTGCACTGACTGAAGGCTTGATAGAGCTATCCCCAAGATTGTCCCTACCTCTGGGACATTAATCACAGCAGAGTTGGGTTGAGGGGATGATATAGAAGCTGTGGAAAATAAAGTCAGTCCTGAGACAGGGAGAGAAAGCAGAACCAGCTGGTGACCTGGTGATTTGCCATTCCACAGCTGCTCTCGAAGCCAAAGTTCAGTGGTGTGGAGAAGATCAAGACCATCGGTAGCACCTACATGGCAGCTACAGGGTTAAATGCCACCTATGGCCAAGACAACCAGCAGGTACCTCCTTTTCTCAGACCTCCAGCCTGTGATTTCCCCCGGTTTGCCAGGCAATGGCTCCTTGGCAAATCCCCCAAGTCCTACCTGCCCCCATCTAGGGGCTCTTGCTTCTCAGAAGCTTCTTGTTTTCATTGCCGGGACATGTGCTCCAGTGATATGCAGTTTCTATTTGCATTGGCTCACATTCCTGGTTGTGATTCGTGCTTTCTGTCTCTATGTGTTGCGGGTCGGGTTTTACACTTCAGGATGCTGAAAGGAGCTACAGTCATCTTGGAATCATGGTGGAGTTTGCAGTAGCTCTTATAGCCAAGTTGGACATCATCAACAAACACTCCTTCAACAACTTCAAGCTTCGTGTGGGTGAGTCCACTCTGGCTGGGCTGATCAAAAAGGTTCATTCTTCAGTCTCTACCCAATGTCCATAGCCAATGTCCAATTATGGTCCCATAGTCAGTATTCATCACATTTGAGGTGTGGCAGTTCTCAGGGTTCATCATTGGCCCTATGTGGTGTCTGGGTGTTTCTATAGCTAACAATGGCCCTTTGAGTGGTTAGCTGTACCTATAAGCCAGCACTAGTCTTGCCTGCTGCTTTATAGCCAGCAGTCATCTCATCTAGTGCTTGCCAGTGCCCAGTGTCTAACAATGACCATCCCAAGAGCCCATGGCTAGTGGCCATCAGTAATGGTAATGAATGAAGACTACTGTGAATGGTAATGAATGAAGACTACTCACTTAAGCTCCATCCCAAAGGACTCATAAATGCACTGACAAATTCTTCACCAAGTTAGATGTCTGTGTGCAACTGCTCCCTATTAAGCCTGGTTATGGCTGGCTCTGCCAATCATTAATGACTCTTGGCCACTAATGGCCAGTTCTACCCTGTCCTCTTCACTAAGCATAGTTGTTGCCAGATCTTAGTCAACAAATGAGATCTGTTAACAAGAGGTATTTTGGGTCCATGCCATAAGCACATGCCAACTGACTGTTGGCTTAAACCTGAGCTACTGGATGTGCAAGAGGGTATCTTTTGGTGCTGGTGTTCTGGAGGATGCTGTTTTGGGGTTGCAAGGGACACAAATGGGGATTTTGGGAGGATGTATTTGGGACTGTGGCTTTCCAATGCAAGGGATTTTTGATCCGGGAGATATATCACTTACATTTCAGGAGTGTGGTAACATTTTAATAGATTCCACTGTAACTATGGGGCTGTTGGGGCTTTGGGGTGTAATTGGGATTCTGGGGTTGCAGGGCTGAGATTTTGGATTCGGTGCTGAGATTTTTGGGGAATTTAACATTGAGATAGTTGTGGGTGCTTGTATTTTAGGCTTTGGTGGGGGGAATCTCTGCACAGTACTCCACAGCCAGGCCAGATAATTTTGAAGTTTCCACCCTGCATGTCTGTTTTACTCTCCCAATCTCAATTCCCACCCCCATCTTTCCCCTGGCTTGCACCATTCAGGGATGAATCATGGCCCAGTGGTGGCAGGGGTCATTGGAGCCCAGAAACCTCAATACGACATTTGGGGCAACACAGTGAATGTAGCAAGCCGCATGGAGAGTACCGGGGTGCTGGGCAAGATTCAGGTAGGAGGAATCATAACTTTGTAGTATGGGGCACTTCAGCAAGGGAACTTGTTGCCCCGGGGGTCCCTGGCTGGGGGCACTGTTGTGGGTAAGCCCACAGCTCCAGCAATCCCCCAGTCTTGGCTCTCTCAGCCACAGGAAGGACACCCCAAACCTCACTACAGGGTTAATTATTTCATCTCTCTCTCTCTCCTTCTTGTAGGTCACAGAGGAGACCTCCAGAGCCTTGGAGACTCTCGGTTATACCTGCTACCTCCGTGGGGTCATTAAGGTGAAGGGTAAAGGTCAGCTGTGTACCTACTTTGTCTGTACTGACCTCTCTCGGTCCAGCCCACAGGCCCCCATGCTGAGCTGAGCTGAGCTGAGGCCCTTCTTCCCCTGGACACATGGACACAGTAGAGATCCCTGAATCACACTGCAGAATTTTCTTCTTGTCATCAGGGTGTTCACAGCACAGGAGACTGACCGTTCTGCATTTGTTTCACTTGTATCATGAACTGAGGCCTGAGCTCAGCCTATTTCTATGGGACAAACAAGGGGCTGGGGAGGATGGGAAGATGGATATCTACTTTCTGGAGGGGACTCACTGGAGACTTGGAGTAACATGATAGCCCTGGGAACTGGGAGAGCAAACAACATTTTTTGGAGGAGCAGTGATGGAGGCCAAGAGCAGGATGGACACTCTACAAGAGCTGGGAGAGTCCGCGAAGGGGGAAATCCCCGCCCCATCCTTTCCTCGAAGTCAGACTCCTCCTCCTCCACCCCGGAAGAGCCACCACCCCTATACATTGAGCAGTTCATCATTTAAAGTCCTTCACGGTAGCAGGAAATGGTGGTTTCCCTGGTTGACTTCCGGTGAGACTAGCGGTGTGCACCACTCATTCGCTGTCACAGCAACCCTGGGACAGATGGCTGTGGCCCAGTGCATATGTAATGGCCAAAGATGCTTATTGGAGGCTGCTGATGTGTGTAGGCAGGAAGGCACCTCTGTGTGAAATAACTGCATTTGCAAAGGTGTGATGATATTGTGGTAGTTTGGGTGTTCTTTATGCATGGAGCTGTGCAAAGGTGGTGTGGGTACTCGCGTACTTGAAAGGGTCTCATGGCATCCTGGTTGAGGATCACTAGTGTACACACATGGAAATATTCATGTGCAAATGAATGTGCATACACACATGCACGCATGCCATTTAAGAAATCGGGCCATTTGAATTATGCAAATAGCACTGCTTGCCCACTTCTGTTGCTGTGTCCCCATACCTGGCTCCTACACTGAAGTAGTGTGGGGTTGTCCTTGCTTCAGCAAGAGACTCCAGGGAGGAAGAGGGGCAGTCCAGGACTCTTTCTGAGTCCTGTCCAGGGCTGGTGCCCCTCTCACACCCCTCTGGTTCTGCCATTGTGATTAACCTGTGGTTTCAGTGCCTGTGTTACTGGTACCCAGAGAGTGAGGGAAAGGAAGCCTCCTGATCTGGAGGCAGAGTAAACAGGAGCTGGACTTGAGGGGCAGCTGATTAGAACAAAGGGGCAGTTTTGGGATGGGCTTCATGACTGGGACTGGGGCCTGGCGGGGAGAAGGTGGGAAGGGGATAGAGAGGAAACCTGGAACTCGGAGTTGAGAGGGAGATGGTGCTGATTGGGCAAGAAGGTGGGAAACTCATAGGGGAGTCTGGGACAGGGTGGGCAGGGAGACCAAGGCTTGGAACTGGGGGAAGCTTGGAAGTTCATACATTGTAGAGCAGGAAAGGTCACCTGGTTTGGTCTCTGAGAAACCTGAGACTCTCTGGGCAAAGATGGGGACTCACAATGATAAGAAGGGAGTGTGGGGGATATGGAGTTAGTGATTACTAGGAGGAGACTGAAATAAGATACGGAACTGGTTGGGGAGATGGGCCTAGCTACGTTTGTGGGGTACTTGAAGGGACTAGGTCTGGAGAGAGAAAGAGAGTGGATTTGTTGAAAGAGATGGGATGAAAGGGGGTCTGTGGCTATAGGCATACACCTCCCTACTGAGTAGAGAACCAACACCAGATGCCTGAGCCTCCCTGTTCCTTCGCTGTCAGCAAATATCTGAGCAACCCACTGGCCATGTGTTCCTATCCTTCAGCTAGAACTGGTCCACACAAGGGATATGAATCACCCATTGCTATCAGCTAATCTGTTGTGTCCAACCATGACAGTCTGCCTGGTGGGTCTAAACAATCCCCACATTGCTGATAACCGTTTTGGATCTGAGCGTGATGCCATCTGAGGGAATGATGATGTTTCCACTTGCTTTTTTTTTTTTTAAGAGAAATGTACATGCACAGAAATGAAAATAATGTTATTGTGGTTGCAAAGCCATGCTCAGGAAAGCAGGAAAATCCCAGAATTAAGGTTGCTCATGTAAACTTATTTGTGGTCTTTTGTGCATTAATTTGGACCGAGTAATTATTTGTGTCACCACACTTTCTTTCTTGCAAGAGCCTGCCCCATTCCTTGGACAAGATGGACTTGCTTGCAGGAGGCTTCAAAGGGAGCAGTGCAGTGAAACTAGGTGTTGTCTATAGGACTCCTGCTCCATTTGGTTGCTGTGATTGGAAGGTGTGAAGTGAATGAGGCAGCAACTGCTGAATGTAACCCTGGAGGACTAAGATTCTGTCCCTGCTTCTGCTACTGACTCCCTTTGTGGTGCTGAGAATGTTATTTAAGCCAAAAGTTGTATGCTTCCTCTCAAGGCATGACTCGGGACCTGGGCCTGATGTAGAAAAGGGATGAGCACTTTCCACTGCCTCCTCAAATGACTGGCGTGACACAAAATAGAGCACCATACAGGGGCAGATCTGAGCAAATGCGAGGAGAGGCCGTATGGGGTGCCAGGGCAGCAGCACTGGCAGGGGGTGGGTCCCTGTTCCCTCCTCTTCCTCCACATTTCCCTCTATGGCTCAAGGACTCTAGCTCTATGGGGAGCAGTTGTGCAGAGTACTAGGCCAAATCCCAGTGATTTTGATCTTCATAAGACCACCTAGCTCTAAGACTCCCCCATCACCAGATCAGTCAGGGACACTGCCAGCCATGGGCAGGTCCCCACATCTTGAACCCAGACACAATCTGTAGGCAACCTCTTCTAGACAGGGGTCGAAGGGAATGGGAGGGGGAAGAGGTTCTTGTGCTGGAGGGGTGGGGGTGCTGAGAGGTTGGGGGTGAATCTTAACTGCTTCAGAGGCTCCAAAATGTCCCCAGCACCTGCTGCCATGGCATGTTCTGTCTTCTGGTGGGAAAGCTGCAACTTTCCCTGCAGCATGGGTTGAGTCTCCTGCACCCCTGTTTTTTGAATGTGTAGATCTACCCATGGCTCTGCACCCCATTCCATGGAAAGTGAAGGCCTGGAAGTTTCAGACTGGGCATCCAAAATGAATGTAACCTTTATCTCTCAGTGCATAGGAGTCCCACATCCAATGAGGATCACATAGCAACAAGCCACGTTTCCATGAGAAAATTAATAGTCATCTTCACAGGAGCCCTTGGCACTTTCATTTACCCACTTGTCACTTCAAGAGTGAGAACAGGTGAAAATGAAACCCATTCTGTTGACCTCCAAGGTCACCAAGTAATGAATAGAAATTCAGTGGGTTTAAAGTTACAGAACCTGGCATTTCAAGTAATAGCTCTGCCCTCTGCTAGGGTCTGCTTTAGCTTCCAAGACCAGGTGAATTTGGTGCAGTTCTAAAGGACTGAATGCACACCTTGTTACTCAAGGTACTCCTCATTAGACCCAGAGAACCCTTTAGAAAATGTCAGCTCTTAGTTTTCACTTATTTTTGGACTACAGAAAAATAGTAGAGCAATTTTTCTGTTGCAAAGAACTCAGAAAGACCACAACAGGTCAAGAATGTCTTTTAAGCTATGGATTCCTATTTAGTGTGTCTTGTGAATTTTCTGCAGGTATTTGCACATCTAACTGCTAATATCGTGCAGCACTCCATGGCACCCTTGAAAGGATCTCATGGCACCCTGACTGAGAATCACTCGTGTACACACATGCAAATATTCATGTGCAAATACACATGCACACATGCCATCCAAGAAATTTGCAAATAGCACTAGCTTTTGGCCAAATCCCAGTGATTTTGATCTTCATAAGACTTCCTGAGCCAATTTAAGCTTGTTTAATTCACGCAGGAACAGCTCTCAGCTGCTTGTGTCCATTATGTAACTTGCTTCCAGCCTCTGCTCACCTGTTCACACTTCAGGGACACTCCTTACCTTCTGGTTCAGAGAACCCTACCTGCAACACAAGCGTTGACATTAATTGGATCCGGTCAGCTTCAGGGCTGCTAACAGCAACTGAGATGAGCTGGAACAGGAGTCAGCAACCCACATCCTGTGGGCTGGATCTGACCTGTCAAGCAATTGCATCTGGTGTGGGGAGCTGGGATGTCAGTGGCAATTCTGCAGCACGGGAAAGTGGCACAGTGGCATTCCTCTGGGCCGCTGAACAGTTTTTTTGTGATGCTGCTTGTTGCTGCCCCAGCCCTCCCTGCTCTCTCTTTTTTATACTTATTGTAGCTATCCCTTCTTGCCACCAAATTCCTCACTGGTGGGACTTGGTGGCAACCAGAATTGGCAGTGAGGGGTAAGAGATGGCAGTGGCAGTGGCTGCAGTAAAGGGGGTGAGAGCAAGAGAGTAGCCCTTGGCTCTGATAGCTCGGTTGCAAACTTCCATGTTGAGAGCCCTATCCCCTACACTAACTGAGGTAGGACTTCAGTGGGAGAAGAATGCAGTGCGACCATGTAAGTTAAATCTTCAATAAAGATGCACCCACACAAGGGAAGGAAAGAGGTCCAGGGAGCTTTAATTCTGGCTTTTTAAGGACTGGGCTTTGCAACTTCACTAATTTTCTTTAACTTGTTTGTGTGTGTTTATACATGTCATTGTCTGCATTAGAGGAATAAATGGTGTTACGGATTTGTAAGTGAAATCTATCTCGAATACTGACAGGTCCCCTTCCTTTCTGCAGGAAGCAGCAAGGGGCACACACACAGACACACACACGAGTGGATACATGCATGCATGTGCACACACACACACACACACACAGAATAGGGTTGTATAACACACACACACTCACACGCACATGCACGTCATTTCCCAAAAGGGAATAGCAGAGGCCACTGAGTCCAGAGATGACAGAGGAAAGCAGTCAACCAGTTGGTGTGTCATTGATGAAGATTTCAGTCTCCACTGATAGTGATGGCCACAGGACACAGGACAAAAAGCAACCATTTATTTAAGCAGGGGAGGACTCACATTCTGGGGTGCTGCATCAGATCTGGTATGCCCAGAGAACAGAAATCATATCCCAACCCCACCCCCATGAGATAGATCATCCCATCTGGCCTATAGCTAAACAAGAACTCGGGCTCTCTACAGGAACAAGCCCTAAAGTACTTTATAACGCCCCACTCCCCACCCTGAGCCAGTCAGCTCATTGTCACAGTGTGTGCATGTTGGGAGAGATGGGGAGGCTGGACCAAAGTTGGTGATCTTGAAAGGGAAAAGAGGAAGGAAACGGATGTGGTAATGACCCCTAAGGGAGTCCCAGGACTTTGGAAGAGTCATTTAACCCTTCTATGCTTCCAGAGAAAGAAGAAATTAATACTGCCACAGTCTCTTGGCTGGGAGCTCACCAGAGCAGGGACTGGTTCTGGGTATGTGTCTGCACGGCACCCAACAAAACGGGGTCCCCAATCTCAAGTCTTGGGCATCACCTGGTTTAGGAGGGGGCCCCCAATCTTGGTCATTGTCTGTTCAGTGCCAGTCATAATGACTGGAGGTTAGATTATGGATTGTATAGGATGGTTTGAATATGGATGAGCCTGCCTCAGGCAGGGGTTTAGACTAGATGACCTATGGAGATCCCTTCCAACCCAACTTCTTTACCATTTCTATGACCAGCCTTGGCTGGGGGGATGGGATCTGTGCAGCATTAGAGACAACAAGGATTCCCATATTACCAGGAAAAAAAACAACTCATTCCCTTATCACTGATTTTTTAGAGGCTGGAGGGAGGGAGTGGGGGAAGAAGTGCAAGGATCAGGCTTGTTAGTGAGTCCAATGTTATTCACAGTTAGTAGCTCATTCTTATTGGTCACTGCTGGTGCCTCAGCAGAGATTTCTTTAGGTCTTATGATCCTTGGTTTTCTCCCCTCAGCAGTTGGTGGTGGGAAGGAAAAGAGGTGTACAGAACAAGGTAATGCGTTTGTCCTGTCCAGCCTTATCGCCAAATATAAAAAAAAATCATACTTTTCTGGCAAATTCTCCAGTTCTGTTAATTTACACCTCACCCCTGTTAAGGAGGCAGCCATCCATCTGGGTCTTCTAAGGGCTGGCTGAAGGTGGTAGGAGCTGTCAGCACCCATCCAACGTGGTCTCCACTGACAATCCTGTTGGGGCGATGTTCTCATCATTCTCATTCCTCACCACCTTCATCTCCACCTCCTCACGCTGCTGGGTGGACCGACCAGTACCTTGCCGTAAGCTGGGTATCTCAGAGCTTGTGCCATCAAACAGCTTGGCCATGAAGCCCACACCTGCTGCCTTGAGCAAGCTGCTACCCGTGAAGGTATAGAGGATGGGGTTGATGCTGCTGCTGAAGAAAGCCAGAGCAATCAGGGTAGGCTGTGCCTTCCCTCCAGCCTGCGTGACACTTTTTAAGCCACTCAGTTTTCCGACCACCTCAAGGATGTTCACAAAGTGATAGGGCAGCCAGAAGACAGCGAAGGCCACCACAATGACTGTGATGAGCCGGCTGGTGCGGCGCTTCCTCCGGAAACGCGTCTCCTTCAGCCGGTGCCCGATGACGATGTAACAGCAGATGATAATGAAAAAGGGCAGTATGCAGCCGGTCAGGATCTCAAAGAGTTTGTGGAAAACTAAATGTTGCTGATTATCATGAGATAGCTTGCAGATGAAGCGGCCAGAGTAATTTTCCAATCGGCGGTAGAAGATGACGGGGATGGCAAGGAGGAAAGACAACAGCCATATAACTAGGACCAAGGACCTGGCTACTACCTTGGTGCGGATGTTCTGGGAGAGGAAAGGCTTGGAAACAGCCAGGCAGCGGTCAAGACTCATGAGGACAATGAGGTAGACGCTGGCATACATGCACACCCCACAGATATAGTAGCACATCTGGCAGATGAAAAGACCAAACTCCCATTGCCCGATGCTCAGCAGCCGGAGGAAAAAGGGTGCAGTGAGCAGTGTGGCCCCATCAGCCACGGCCAAGTGCAGTATCAGGAGGCTGGTGACAGTGTGCTTCCGGACAAGGCAGGCTGCACTCCATATTACAAAGGCATTTCCTGGGAAGCCAAGGATAAATGCCAGGGACAGCACTACCAGCCCTATCGTTCTGCCAGACAGTGGGGATGTCTGTTCTGAAAGAGGCACTGAGGTAGAGAGGGTGTCATTCTCCATTGAGGTAGGCAAAGGGTCTGTGGGAAGGTGAAGGAGCAGGAATAATTGAGGGGTCCATAAATCAATAGGCCCCCATCCTCTCCCCCCCCCACACACCTTTTCCCTTCTCTCACACAGGCTCTAGCTGCCTATTCATCCTTCCCATCCATACGTATCCCTTTGTCCATATGTACCCACCCGCCATCCCAATACACACCCTATTCTTCTGCCATTCATCCCCAGAAGTATTACTTCACCCATCCCATCCACATCGCCCCCACTCCCCACCCACATTTGCTTCTATTCACTCATCCATTCATCTGTGCAGTCCAATGCACACATTCATGATCACATCTATCTATCTATCTATCCCTGCCCAAACCCATCTATTTTTTCTCTACATGGCTGTCTCACTTCCTCTTCCCCCAGCTCCAGCTAGCAACCTGGCTTCTTGTGATAACAGGACAGGATGTATGAGTGACCAGAGCAATTTCCCCAATGCAAGGTCCCAGCATGGTATCAACTCCTATACTCCTCACTTCAGAGTAAATGGCAGGAGGGGAGTACAGTAGGAGGCTCAGAGTGAGGGTGCCTCTTGGCTGCCATAGAGAGAAGTGAAAAGACAATCCAGGAGGTACTCAGGGATGGAGGTGGCTCTCACCCCTGGTACAGCAGCTTGGCTCTCACATGTCCAGCCAATCAATGCCATTAACCATCCCCACTGCCCAAAAGCAGAAAAGGAGGCAGATGGAAGTGGAGATAAATTTAGAAAAATCACATGTCTTCCCTTACACCTATCTACATACCTCTGCTAGTGCCCATCCCTTCCCCCACCCCGCCACTAACCCACTTACTGCACCCCCCCCTCCCTCCCTCCCTCGGGATTCCCCCAAAGCTCTGTGAGTGACTTACCCCTAGGCTCAACCCTCAGCTCCTGCCTTCCCTAGGGTCCCCCAGCCACCCTCACTTATAACCTGTGGTCTCCTGCTACCCCAGCAATCACCTCTCCCCTTAGCTCCCCAGTGCCCCTCACTCCCGAGCTGCTGCTCCCTGCTTCCCCAGCTCTGGGCTCCTCTCATATCTTGGAAAGAGCTGACCACTTACAGTTAGTTTTTCCTTAGTGGACTCTGTCCCTGGGGAGGGTTCCTCCAGGTGCCTCAGTCCTGGGCTTGCTGGTGTGTGTGTCACAGTCTGAGCATCTGAAGGAAGTGCTAGGAGCCTTATGCAAGCCACAGTGCATCCCAGCCTCCACCCTCCCCCAGTACTTTCACAATCAGACTTCTGTGCTTCAGAGGGAGGGGTCAGGTGTAAAGAAGGCGGCACCTGGTTTGGAACCCAAGAGTCTGGCTCAGGGGTATCAAGCCAAGCAGGGGCATTGGGGTAGCACTTACTGCAGAGCAGAAATGGCCCCTACTGAGTCCCCCCACCCCTTCCCCACAACTCAGTGTTCCTAGTATTGAATTAGGATATCTTGGTCAGTATGGACTGAAGGGACAAAGCCCCCTACTGTCCGTGCTTACTCCCTGGGACATGGGTACAGCACTGAGGCACTTGGGGGGGGGGGAGTACCTACTGAATTCCTGCCCTGGGACCTACAACAGAGAGACCCCTGGTATCATGCTGGGATCCTAGGATCATCAAAAACTGTAAGGAGATGGAGTCAGAACCCTTTCCCCCGCTTCCCACCTGGTGTAGTTTGGATGCAGGGTGAGGTAAATGGGAAGAGTATTGACTCAGCAGCTGAATCACCTCCCCCACTTCCTGTGGCTTGGAAATGGCCCAACTTTTACTCTGCCTGGCTTGGGTGATCTGCAAGGACACCGACCTTGCAAATATCTGTTGGCTCAACAATATATTGGAACCTGTGTTCCTGGCTTCCTGGCAGTGGCATAACTAAGGGTGCAGTGACTGGGAAACCTCCCCAAGTGCTGACTTGGGGAAAGGAGGCGAGAAGACAAAAAGCAGCTGTCTCTGGCAGCACAGTGGGAACTGGAAGTCATTATTGCCCTTCTGCCCCAGGCACCTGGCCACACTGCTATGTTGCTGACTTCGGGCCTCTCTTTCCCTATCCCACCAACTCTGACTCACTACCCACCCCCTTCTTGTCCCCCTAGCAGCCCTTTAGGCCCAGAGATGGACACCAAGATTCACTGGTATCCACTCCTACCTCTTCTTATCCAATAGATTCTACTTGTGTCCAAAAACTGCAGCCATTTGCCTTAAAATATCTACTCTAGCCCAAAAGACCCCCAGCCCTCCCAGCATGGACATAAAACTCCTTCTCTTCAATTCTCTTTTCCTTGACCAAATACAAATCACCCTACAATAAGCAGATAAGATCCTTTATTGATTTTCTAAAATGGTGCGGGTACACCTGATTGAGGAATGAATTTTCACCCCTTCCAAGGTACTTTATAAAACTGTTTATTGCAAATATTTCAGTAGAATACATTGATGGGCTAATAATACCAGGAGAGTCTCAATATCTGTCTGTCCTTCCATCCATCCTCATGCATACAGTCTATGTACCTGTTTCTAAACATTCAAATTAAAGTGATCTCTAATAAAATGAAACCTAAAAATGTAATACTGAAAGGATCTGTGAAATGCTGTGCGAACCATTGGGCTGAAGTTCCGTAGTGTAGCTGGGAGAGATGGGTAGGTCACGCCATGTAACAATATGGATGGCATAAGGCACGTTTACACATGCAATTAATGCAAAGCAATAAACTCCAGAGTTGATTGCTCTGGAGTGTATTGTTCCTGTGTGTGCCATTTGAACATGCACTTGGGAGCAATAAACTCCGAAGCAATAAATTCCAGCGTTTATTGTCATTTGAACATGCATCCAGGATTGCAGCATGTTGAGCCGGGTCAAAGCAGCCTCAGCTGGCAGGAAGCCTGAGGGGTCAGCCTGCCAGCCTGGGGCTGCTCCGCTTGGCTCAACCCTCTGTGGAAGGGCTGGCCGGGGCACATGGGTGCTTCAGCGTCAGGGCCGGATTAATGAATAGGCAAACTAGGAACATGCCTAGGGTCCTTCCCTCCGTGGTGGTGGCACAAATGACCCAATCCGCCTCCTGTCCCTTCCCTTCCCCTCCCCTCCCCTCTGCTGGCCTTGCCACAGTGGTGGCCGCTTCCTAGAGGTGGTTCTGAGCTGCACTCCCCACAGGCAGCAGTACCAGGGTTGGGAGAGAGGTCTTGACCAGCCCGGGGCCCACAAGTTTCTTCGCCCAAGGACCACTAAAGGGTTAATCTGCCCTGTTTAGCATAGGGCTAACCTATAGGCATCCCCCACACTGAAGCACCCTCATGCCCCAGGCAGCATCCAGTCCTGTGAATTTTTTTACTCTGCCACAGCATAGTACTCGTATTTACAAGTGCTAATCTGCTGCAGAGGAAATTAGTTTACTCCAGCCTAATAGGGTTGCACATGTATATGCCAAGATGTTTACTATGCAGCTAATTAATCTACCGTGCAGGATCTACATCCTGTGTAGATTTTCCCAGTCAGCTAATATCAGAGGCATGAGTTATAGGTTTTGTATAACTTTTGTAGGGATCCTAATCATGATCCAGCTCCCCTATCATGCCAGGTGTTGTACAGACCCCAGGTGTAATTAGGCCTCCAAACGAACCCTCTTCACAATGAGAAGAAATCTATGGAGCTTAAGGAGACAAAGTATATTATGGAAAACGGAGGTGCCACTCTGAAAAAGAGAAGCTTACTCACGGATAGGCCTACTACACATCATCCTCTCCTGCTTCTCCCACATATGACCAGAGGGATCTGCTGCCATTAATACAGGTAGCGGAGTGATAATATCAGAAAACTCCCCTTTAAGAGGATATTAAAGGGGAAAAGCCCACAAAATTTAGCTTTACAGTAAAATTTAGTTTTCTTAAAGGGAATGTGTCCATGAGGACCATCTGGCAGCAAGAAACTTCATCTTTCAAGAAAAAGTGTCTGTGCAGTACTGTGGGTAAACACTGCATTTTAACAGGCAGCATGATGCTGGAAGGCATCCGTATTTAGCAGTGATTACCTTCCCTTTAGGAGTAAGTTAAAGAAAAAAAAGTGTCCATGAAGATTAGATTCTGGCAGTACAAACCTCTTCTCTTAAAAAGGGGAAATCTCTATGCGAGTCACAGCATGGCAATAAAGAGTCTGCTCTTAAAGGTGAAGTCACTGTAAGGACCAGAATATGGCAGTCAGAACCTGTACTCTTAAAGGGGAAGCCTCCATTAGTACCAGAGTTTGAGAAAATGCACCCTTAAACAGAAAATGTCCATGACAGATGGAGTCTGGCAATTAAAAAATACCTGCACATGGGACTAAGTGCATAAAGCTTGGTAGAGACATCACCCAAGGGGTGAAGCCTGACCCACAGCTCCATCTTGCTGTGTCCTCTGGGCTCCTGCCTCCACTTTCCCCATCAACATGCCCTCTTCCCCCACTACCAGGTCCTTATCCAGGTCCCTCTGGGACTGGGATTTCTTGTTCATCTCCCCAGAGGCTCCCTCAAAGAACTGAGCAATGAACTTGGCTCCTGAGGTCTTAATTAGGTCTCCGGCAGCAAAGACATAGAGGACAGGATTGATGCTGCTGCTAAGGAAAGCCAGTGCTGTGGCCCCTACCCTTCCAGACTTCCAGGCATTGGTCAGCCTCTCTGCTGCCTCCCCAGAGGTCAAGTTCGAGGCCACCTGCAGGATGTTGACCACGTGGTAGGGCACCCAAAGGACAGTGAAACAAATCACAATGGCAGCAATGAGCTTTTCTGTCCGAGCACCTCGGCGTTTCCATTGTCTTCCCTGGACTTTCACCAAGATGGCAGAATAGCACCCTATGATGATGCCATAGGGGACCAAAAAGGCCACTGTGGTCTCCATGGTGAAGTGGAAGATGGCCAATGCTGGCTTGGCATGGCAGGGCTCACAAGTGTACCGATTCCAGGACTTATACTCCACTACCCGACGGTAGATGAAGGCTGGGACTGCCAACAAGATGGCCACTAACCAAATGACAGCCAATATTTTCACCACCAGGTGCTTCTTGCGGATGGCTTGAGAGAGGTAAGGCCGGTAGACAGCCAAGCACCGGTCTACGCTCATGAGGGTGATAATAAAGATGCTAGTGTACATGTTGATACAACAAAGGTAGTAGACGCCCTTGCAGATGTGTTCTCCAAAGAACCAGCCCTCAAAGATGAGGAAGAGGATGAAGAAAGGCGTGAGGAGCAGGACAATGCTGTCAGCCAAGGCCAAATTGAGGACAAGGAGGCAGGTGACAGAGCGACGGCTGGGCTTCATTTTCCACAGGATACTCCAAACGACAAAAAAATTTCCTGGCAAGCCAATGAGAGCAGCTAGAAGGAGGAATATTGTCCCTGCTACTCTGGAAGTTGTGAAGTTCAGGAGGGTGATGTTGCCAGCAGTATGGAGGCACTGGTTCATGCTGATATGAGGTGGGGTGAGAGGAGTCTCCCTACATGAAGGAAAAGAGAAAGAGCGGCAGTGAAGGTGGAGCTGGGTTTAGAAAGTCTAGAACTGGATGAAATACTGTGTAATGACAGAACAGGAGAGAGAGAGAGAGAGAGAGAGAGAGAGAGAGAGCTGTATGGAGATGGCACAGTAGACAGGCAAGCAGATTGGTAGATTCGTATGGAGATAGAAAGAGAAAGGGATAAGATAGTTGAAGACAGAGGGAAAATGTAGGTGACTGGGTAAAAATAGGGATGTGTAGGGGAGATAATTAAACTAGTAGTAGAGAAAGAATTAATTTAATAGAGAGAATACAAGAAAGACATAGGAGTTTTTACCCTATCCCTCAGTTACCTTTCAAAACCCCTGACAGTGACCCTTCATCAAGACCTATAGTCCCCTGTTTTACAGCCTTGGGCTTCTCCCCAGTCCTCCCCCTCACTCCCGAACCACAGCCCTTCCACAAGCTCAGCACTGCACTTCTCTGTACCTACAGCTCCACCAACGGCCCTCAGCCCTGATGCAGTGTCACTTACGCCATTGAGATGCCTCCAAGACCAGCTGGTGGGTCCCGTCTTCCACTAACCCATTTACTCCATGGTCTCTCTGGGGAGGAAAGTGTCTGTCAGTCTTGGTGGAGACTAGACTGGAGCAGCTGAGTAATAGAGGAGCCTTGAGGCATAGGGCTGGGACTGCCTGACGCGGGAGTGGTTGGCTGGATTCGCCGTGCTCTCCACCACTCCCTCCAGCCTCAAGTCAGGGCACGTTGGGAGAGCTGGGAAGCACCCAGGAATGTGCAGGAATACAGGTGGCTGTTCTCGGACTCACCCTTTTTCTCCTCCTTGCGCTTGCCTCCCAGAGGCAGTGATCAGGACTTACAAGAAAAAGGATGAATAGGCAGGATGAGTGTTCCACTGATAAGCTTCCTCAGTCTCTTCGGGAAGGGAAACTGCAGGCTTTCTAAGAAAACGACCGCTCCCACAGCTCTGCTGATGCTCCTCCATTTAGTCCTCATCTCCCCCACAGCCCCACTTCTGTTCATGCCCTTAACTCCCGATCCGCAGCCCTCTGCTAACTCAGCCTTGACATCCCATGTAATTCTGCCAGCGCTCACTACCTCCCACTCACAGCCTGCATTTTCTTTGCCCTGGCTGGCAGCTCCTATTCTTCCATGAGAGTTTACCCCCTTAATACGGTTCAAAAAGAATCCCTCTGGGAGTCTGTTGCTATTACACCAATCTGCCTTCCTTGAGGAAAATTTTGCCTTGTATAATGTGCCCCAGCAGCTCATGGGGAAGTTTCATGCCTGGCTTCATCCTGTTCCTGCTGGAACTCAAAAGTGGAGTTCCATGGTCAGACCTCACCCCTCTGCTCCTCACTGGGGCTGGGGGTTTTGGCAAAGGTGTCTGTTCTCCTGACCGGCCTGGAGAGGAGACTGAGTATAAAAGAGCCTGCAGGGAGGCTTCCTGTCAGCTGGGATAAAACCCACCACCCCTTTCTAACCACTAGATCCCACTCCTCACCCAAAGCTGGGGCAGAGCCCAGAAGTTCTAGTTAACACTACTCTGCCCTGCACTAGCATACTAGACCCCAGTCCCCTCTTACAGCTAGGGACAGACACAGGAGTACTGGATCCCAGTCCATTCCACTCCAAACCAATAAGCCCTTCTCCCCTCCTAGACCTGGGGTGGAATCCAGGATTTCACCCCACCATTCACCCATTAGACCCACAGTTTCAGGCTATGAGTATCCCTTTTCCCCCCTCTTGGTAAGTCTGGGCTCTGCTGCCTCCTGCAGAAGGGAATGAGCCCTAGTCCATGTAGCTCTGGAGTCTGAACCCCTCCTGCCCTCTGCTGAAAGGGTTAAGGTGTGCTGTGTGCATGTCTGTACAATTATTGTATAGCATCACTTAGGAAAAAGTCTCTGAAATACCTTCCTGGGGCATCACCTGATACATTACACAGTTGGAACCATATAGTCTCAGGGATTCTTACATTATCTTATATCTATGACCCTCTGTATGGATGAGGGCACTACATCTCACCCAGTTACACCTGGATGGATCCCCCTCATTTGAAAGTGCTTAAAGCATACCAGCCAGAGGCACCCCACCTGGGTTAAAAGCCGTCAGGTGATGGAAACTCCCATTTCCCTTTGGAGTTTGTTCCAAGGGTTTATGACCCTCATGGTGAAAATATGTTCCTCATTTCTGTTTGGAATTTGTCTGGATTTAACTCCCAAACACTGGTTCTTGTTCTGGGTTGCATCCCAGATTAAAAGGCTCTATAGTAACCACCCATTTATCTTATGCCCCCCTATCTACTCATCTCTTCGTAAATTAAATAGATTTTAAGCATCCTGCTATAAAAACCTTTTCCTCGTCCTTTCCACATCCTCCCCAGTTTTTGAACACCTTTTTTACACTGTGAACACCAGGGGCCAGATTTTATTCCACCTATTAGGTACAAAAGTGGATTGATTTATATTCCACCCTGCTCCAGTCCAAAATAAACTATTAATGCAAAAGGTAGGTGGATCTTTACCTTCCTCCTTGCTGCTTTTTTGTGACTCAATCATAAGAGTCAAATGACAGTCTCTTACAAAGTTAGCGCTGAACCTTGCTAACCTCATCACCAGAAGCAAACTTCCTACAGCCCAAAACACTCTGAATGGATGCAGAACATGCCATGACAAGAAATGCAAAACCTGCCAACATATCTCCACCACCCCCACAATTACTACACCCCACAACAGAGGCATCAGCATTCCTGGATCTTACAGCTGCACCTCCAGAAATGTAATATACCTCATCCAATGCACCAAATGCCCTGATAGACAATACCTAGGAGAGACCAAACAACAACAGTGCACCAGAATGAATGTACACTGGAAATCTATTAAAGACAAAAATACCCAATGACCGGTGGGGGCACAGTTCTCACAAGAAAGCCACTCTCTCTCCAATCTCTCAGTTCTAATCCTTAAAGGGAATTTACATAATACTGTTCACAGACGAGTCTCTGAACTTCACCTCATCAACCTCCTGGATACAAAAAATCATGGACTAAATATAGACATTGAATTTATGACACATTATAATATAACCCGGGCGGTACTCCAAGAGGTACCCCCTCTCCAATTGAAGGGATCAGAGCAGGTGCACAAGCATTGTGGGATGTGTAGGGACTCTCCTCCCCCTGTAGAGCAGAGCCAGACCACCACTGGGGACTTAACCATATATCTTTTAATAAGGGAACAATACTAGGAACATAACAGGCATAATCAGGGGGTATAGTGGACACCACAATGCCCCAAGGGGGCAGGATTCAACACAGGTTAGACACTTACAATCATTGGCAAAAGACAGGGTTAACAAAATATAAAACACAAACAGCAGAGCAAACAATACTGGTTGGGGAAATATAAAAAGGCACAAAATACAAAATGTCAAAGGACAAAGAAATATAGGGCCTGGGTACCTTCAAAGGGGAGAAAGGAGGAAAACACAATGGCCCCTTTCCACTGCAAGAGGAATTTCTTCTTTTTAGCTCACTCACCCCAAGTCACCAAAGCTGGGACTCAGATCTCCCACATGGTAGGCAGGAACAGTGCCACATAGCCACCAGTTCTGATACTGCTTTATTCTGCTAGGGATCTTGACCTTCCTGGAGCCCCGGCCTCGGGTCGAGCTGCCTGGCGTCTGATTGGAGGAGCTAGAAGCCAAGCTGGGAACCCCTCAGGTCACTGCTCAGATCCTCCTACTGGCCACAGCCTCTCATAGGAGATCCTGGAGCCGATCCTGGAGCCCAGCAGAAAGCCTCCTCTGCCGGCCACATGCCGTGCTGCTGAGGGTCCAACTGCTGCCTGCAGGTCCTGCTCCTTCAGGCTCTTCTGGGGCAACTACTTCCGCCCCGCTGGCTCAGCTCTTGCCAGCTCTTTGAAGCTCCTTCCTCATAGTCCCTCACTGGTCTCTCCCCTGAGTCAGCCGTGCTGCCCCTTTTATCCCCCTCCAGGGGACCCAAGGGGCCAATCATGGGACATGAGGGGTGAATCTCTGGGGCCTGATTGGTGAGGAAAGGGAATCCCAAGTCCTCCAACCATCTTTTACCCCTTCAAAACCCCTGGGCTAGGTCACTGCCAGCTAGCCCGTCACAATAACTTGCTTGACATCTGACTCCCCAGGTGCCTCTCCACTATTTACCTGCTACATTCATCCCCCTCCCCTCCCCCCCAGCCTTTCCACTGACTTCTTAATTTACATCCTCACTGACTGGCTTTCTTGCATGCAGACCAGCATCTGGCTTCTTTACTATTCATTCCATACGGGAAGAGCACACACCAACTACAGATGCTTCCTCAGCCTGACAAAGGGTTTTTAAACCTGAAAGCTTGCTAAGAAAAAAATGTCCAACTATTTAGTTGGTCTAATAAAAGATATCAGATTTACCCAAAGAACCTTGTCAGCCTCTTACAAAAGCAGATGTATTAATGGCTTTTTAGGGACTTGAGCAGGTGGAATAGGATCATATTTAGTGACCTAAATCTACTTAGATACCTAATAGTGGAATAGTTTCTGGCTCCAGAACTATGTACAGTTTTCCAGTTATGGTCTTCACAATACCATTTGTGGTGGTAAAATTACCTCCCTAGACCTAAAGGTAGGCAGTCTTTGGGTAGATGCGATATCTTGTATTAGAAAACAAATAGCTGCAAAAAAGTTGTTACTTTTTGCAGCTATTTAGTTGATCTAATAAAAGAAATTGCCTCTGTCCAAAGACTTTGCCAAATTGCCAGCCTTCTGTACTCAGACCAATATGGCTACTGCCTGTATCCCTAGACCTATGCACAGCTTCCCTGTGCATTTGTCTGAGGGTCACTGTGACAATGCCAGCACTATGGTCTGGTGTCCCTTGTGACAACAGCACTATGACCTGGTTGTCCCTCCTCTTGCCCTCCCTGAGGAGAACTGTTCCCAGATGGGGTGCTTGCCCACTAACGACTTGACGGAAAAAGTCTATACTATTCTGCCTCTGTGGGGGATGATGACTTATCCAGTTGGGGAAGACTCAGTGTGTTCCTGAATGCCATTTGGCAAAACCCTTATGGGGTCTAGATCGGGAGTTCCTCCACCACTACACTCCTGCCACTGGCTTCCATATGGCTCCTTGATCACACCAGACCTGGGCTCCAGTTGTTGCATTGATCACACTCTGACCATCTAGCCAGCCTTGGAACATCTTAACAATGCCTCCCCTGGACTCATATCTGGAGTTCCCAGCAGTTCATCTAGTATGAAAATAAAGAAACATGGGCAGTCTGGCTGCCTCTCACCTTCTTCTTGTGTGTGTCTTCATCGGTCGTCTGAGAGTTCCTCCCGTCATTTCTGGCAGCCTTTTACCTCTGCCCCAAGGCACGTCTAGCCAGTCAGCATCAGGGCTCACCTCCCAGCTGTGGCTTGTGCCCCCTGTGGGAGGAGTGCCCATCTGAAGTGAGTCAGGGCCAGGGTTCTTCTCATCCAGGACCCCAGGTTCCCTGGGGCTCAGCGTGCAGTCTGAGAGACTCCCGGCCAGGGCCTCTCTCCCTGGTAATTGCAGTTTCCCTGCCGTGACTTCCAGCGAGCAGCACTCTGGCTGTGTCTCCTGTGGCACTACATCTAACGCTCTGGCCACATTGCCCCAAGCCAGGAGGGCTTTTCATTAGCAAATAAAAAAAGAGGCAGCAAGCGGGGATTTCTCTTTCCTTAATGCCCTCACCCTGCTACAGTCACACGTGCAATTTTGGCAGTAGTGTTACAGCTTGTGTTTAGTGGCTTGTCCACTCGGACCCCCTAAATTAATATTTTCCAATTTTTTTATACTTGGGGCATATTTTTTTCTGTAGTAAAACTGGTGGCACACTTCACTCTTACACCTCAGAAATATAGAACATATTCCATTCCCTTGCCAGAAGAAATCAATCCAGTACTCAGATTCACTATTAAAACAATGGCACCAAATACATCTTTCCTTAAGAAAAAGATTAGTTTCTATACCAGTGGTTCTCCACCTTTGTATCCCCAAGACCATACTCCATAACTTTTCTGAATTTCTCAGCATCCCAGTTGGGAAATCACTGAGATAGATCAAAATTCAGAAAAGACATGGTGGGGGGCTTTGAGGCCAAAAAAGTTGACAATCACTGACTTAGCTGATGGCTCTTACGTGCAGCAGAGGCAGGGCTTCATCTTGCTGCGGCCTGCTCTTTCTAGTGCCTGTCCCCTCCTGACCCCTGATCTGTATCTCAGGAGGCAAAGTCAGATCCCATTCTTGAGACCTGCAAACTAGGGCTGTGCAAAATTTCACCGGCTATTTCACTCTGACACTGTTTCAACCAATTTCGAGGTGAAAACAGCAAAATCGGAACAAAACAAAGGCAGTCGAAAAAGCCTCAAAGCAAAACAAGGCTAGTTGAAATGTTTCAAAAGTCGAACCATTTCGACCATAGGCTGGGGATGGGAAGTCAGTCCAGCTGGGCTGACTTCCCATCCCCAACGCAAGATCCGGAAGGGGCCAGGAGGCAGCTCAGCTGGACTGCTTCCCGGGGTCCCTGGGCTGCCTTCCAGCCCCAGCATGATCTAGCACAGGGCCTGGAAAGCAACCCAGCTGGGCTGCCTCCCATCCCCAGCGCAATCTAGCAGGGACACTAGAAAGCAGCCCAGCTGGGCTGCTTTCCGCCCCTGGACCGATTTAGCCTGGGGGACTGGAAAGCAGCCCAGCTGGGCTGCCTTCTGTCCCAGTGTGATGTAGCACTGGGGATGGGAAGTCAGCCCAGCTGGTTTGACTTCCCATCCCCAGCAAAACTCCAAACAGCGTCAAAACAGCCTTTCTGTTTCAACAGACCAGAATGGAACAGCTGTTTCAACTTGAAATGAAATTCGCTCAAACCATGGAAACTCAAAGCGAAGTGGAACGGTGCCGTTTTGCACAGCCCTACCGCAAACCTTTCTCTGTCTCCTCCCTTTCCAATCCCCTGACAGTGGCCAGCATAATTCCCCTCTCCATACACATATGTTTGCCCTGGGCACTGAAAGACTGAAAGAGCTTGCTACGTTTCCAATGGTGCTAGGCCCATATACTTTGAAAACCCCTGCCTACCCCTTTTGAGAGCTGCATTCCTTCAAGAGATGATAAGTCTAAAAATGGTCTCCTACCTAATATATGATAAAGGATGGGCAATGCTCAGTAGGTCATTGTTAAACAACCAATCAAAAACAGAGCTGATATAGGTTAATCTACACGGCAAAGCTTTGCTGGTAGAACTACTTTGTTTAGAAATGTTCATAGACTAGTGCTTCTTAGCCTTTTTAGACTTAAGGCACCCCTGGGTAGACTCATGGTACCCCTTGGAAAATGCCAGATCTTCAGTTTCATTTTTTTTCTTTTTAGTTTTCACTTTTTTTTTTACTACAGAGTAATAGAGAAGTTCTTTTCATTGCTAAGAACACAGAAAGACCACAACTATGGATTTCTATTTGGAATCTCTGGGTTTATCTAGCGAATCATGTTTGCAAACGCTTGACACTGGTCCAGCTGCTGTTGTGCTGGGGCTGTTGCCCACCCCATTCATCAGCATGACCTATAGTTTCATAGTAGCTCGGGTCAGGAGGGACCTGAACAGATCATCTAGCCTGACCTCCTGCCACAGGCAGGAATGAATGCTAGGTTCACAAGACCCCAGACCCTCCAAACTCCTTCGTCCACCTCATCCAAAGCACCTCCGTGGTTCTGACCCCACCCTGCCCACTTATCCCTACTTCATGCATATTGAATACCAAGGATGAGGTAGTATCATCCTCTTAGATGGGCACATATTCAGTACCTTTCTCAGGCATCAGAGGGCAGAGTCGGGAGAGTGAAGGTGAGTAGGCAGAGCTTACTTCATGGCAGTATTTTGGGGTGCAGCTTAAACATGGTGTAGACATGCCCACATTCTGCTTATGCTCCCTGTCTGCCTCTTGCCTTATGCTCAGCCTTAGATCACTTTAGGGTAGGGACTATCTGTTTTGTTCTGCATTTTGGATGTAGGTGGTCCTTAGAGATCTGATCCACTACATGGGTTAGTAGGTGATATGGAAATACAAACCACAGTCATAAATTTCCAGATCCTCATGTTAAGCATCAAACAGAGGAAAGTTTCACCATGAGACCAGCCCTAATGGCAAACAGGGTTTGGAACTCAGTGAGGTAGTTGTACAGAAAAGCAGAGAGGAAGCCAAAGATAACATCAGTACAATATGAACAAGATAACACAACTAATGACAAAGCAGGGTGAGGCTTACACAAAAAAGGGGGAGAGAAGGATATTATTAGCTGTTTTTGCTGATTTCTTGTTATTTTTGGAGAGTCAAAGTACCCTTCACTGAAATGGCTACAATAAACATCACACAGAGGGAAAATGAGGCATAAATGTACTAAGCAACCTGCTTAGAGAGGACAGGAAACCAAGAATTCTGACTATGAACCCTGTCCCCACTCTAATTATTAGACGCTATTCCAGTCCCAAAGGTAGGGATGGAAGCCAGGGCTGTATCCACATGAGTGCAGACATTTGTTTCCCTAGGGACAATTAGCAGTGGCACACTTTGTGCCACTGCTACTTGTCCCTAGGGAATGCCCGTGCATTGTGCCCTCTGGCACGTGGCAGGTTACCCTGGGTAAGGTAGCAGGGGCTGGGTCCAGCAACTGTGCTGGCCACAGGAGCCTTACGTGGGGTCCTGGGGACTGTGGGGAGCTGTAGCCGTGGCCCTCCTACAGGTGGGAGCCTGGATGGCAGCTGGAGTGTGGCTCCAGCCAGAAAGGCTGTGGTTTTGGGCAGCATGTGCTGCCCCTACATGTGCCACCCTGGTTTTTTTGGTGTGGAATTTTTGACCCTGGGATCTCCCAGGGTCAAAACCCCCCACCATGCTGCAAGCTAGCAGCACGAGGAATGCCTGCATGTGCAGTGTATGAGCTGCAGATGGGTCTGCAGTGCCACATACCACATGTTCACACTTGTCTGGACACAGCCCAGAAGTCCTGATGTCCAACCCTCCCTGTTATAACCAATTAGACCCCACTCTTCCTCCAGAGCTAGGGGTTTAACCCCAGGAGTCCTAAATCCCATCTCCATCTTACAGCTGTTGCAATTCCCTTATTAGATTGAATAAGATAAATAGGATCATTTGAGATCAATGCCTGGATGAGAACTTCCTGGTTTCTCCCAACCCTGATGTGAACCCCAGACATGGCTGCCCACGGCCCAGCTTGACAACCAGTGCCTGGATGCAGTTGGGTTTTGGATGCATGCGAACCATTTGAAGATGATTCCAGACAAGACAGAGAGAGGTATTAGTGGTGGCCAGTTTGCATGATCTGGGGGCAGACTAGGATACCCATCATTAATGGTAGTTGAGCTTCACCTTGTTATTCAGGTTTGTAGCCTTGGGGTGTTTCTGGATCCTCTTCAGCAACTGGATCTCCACATGGTAGTGGTGGCTTGGAGCACCTTTCACTAACTTGCATACAGTGAGAAGACTGTGATCTCTTGTTGTAGATTTAGATCTCTCCACTATCATCCATGCTGTCATCATCTCAAAAGATAGATTAATGCAATACACTCTACAGAGGACTGCCCTTGATGACCATCTGGAAGCTCCAGGTGCTGCAGAATTCAGTGGCAAACCTTCTTATGGTCCAGAGTCCTCATTGGCTCTCAATAGCTTTGTAGGCATAATTCAAGGTACTGGTTCTGACCTAGAAGGCCATAAACAGTCTGGACCCTATGTACTTAAGGGACCACCTTGTCTTGACTGACCTTAAGGATTGAGATGGGGCATAAAAGAGCAGGGGCAGGCAAAATATGGCCTGCGGGCTGGATCTGGCCCACCAGGTCATTCTATCAGGCCTGTAGGGCCCCTAAAAAATGTAGAAAATTAATATTTATCTGCTCCTGGCTGCCTGTCAAAGATGACAAGAGCCAAGGGCAGTAGAACCTAGGGGGAGCTTGCAACAGGACACAGCAGCCAAGCCCTGCCCTACCCCCAGCCATTTCCTTGCCCTCCTGCCCCTGCATTGCTCCACCACCACATGGCTCCCAGAGGGAGAGGGGGACTCTGTGTGTGTGTGTGTGTGTGTGTGTGTGTGTGTGTGTGTGTGTGTTCGTAGGGTGAGTCCCATATGCACACCCCACCATAAACATGCAACTACATCCCCCCTCGGACTGCCATACATGATCCACACCCCACACATCCAAGCACACTCTCACATGCTCGCTCACCCCACACCCCCACACCTATCCACCCCCACAGACATACCCCCACCCTCCCCCACACCCTATATACCCACACACCCACAGCCCCCCACAAACCTATACCCCCCCACAATATACCAGACTAAGACTTCATTTTAAGCTAGTATATACAATCATCTCTGTGTATACTACACACATATGTAAAGCAGGATAAAAATATTTTTAAAAATGAAATAAATGAATGTTTTAGATGCTCGCTTTTTAAAATATAATTGGGTATTTCTCTGGTTCCAAGATGGCAAGACCCCTTCCTGAAAGGAGTTTTTCCAGGGGCAAGGGGAGGGACTTCTGGTAGCAAAGTCAGGTGTTAGGGGGTGAGGCTTCCAATTACAAGATGGCAACCAGGGGGTGGGGCACCTGTCAAGGGGCAAGGCTACCTATGTGGCCCTCAACAGCTTGCCAAAACTCACAAGCAGCCCTCCACTCAAAATAATTGCCCACCCCTGGTCAAGAGCAACCTCCTGTAAGTACCATCAATGCACCAGTCCTGCAGGTGAAAACTTGAGGGATGTCATTTTTGGCAGTCACTCCTCAGTTTTGGAATTTTTGGAAAGTTGGGATATAGTTTAGGGAGTTTTGTTTGGTATTTGCTTGTAAGTTATTTTTCCCTCTCACTACAAGCTGTCCAGAGCTTTGTTGAGGAGAGAAGCCTATAAATCTATAAATAAATAGTAAATACTTAAATAAAAATAGGAGAATTAGTGGAGACAAATTTAGCAAGGCAGCAATGGGCCTTTATCATTACCTTTGGCTTCTGTGCTCAGTCTGATTTAAGACATAGGGCGCATCTATACGTGCAATTAATTTGAATGAATAAACTCTGGTGCAGTTTGCACCGGAGTTTATTGCTCCTGGGTGTACCACATGTGAATGCACACCCAGGACTGCAGCACATTGAGCCAGGCATGGGACCCAGTGGGTCAGTCTGCCAGCACAGGGCTGCTCTGACCTGTCTCAGTGTGCTGTGGAGGAGCTGGCTGGGACATGAGGGAGCCCCTGCACTGAAGCACCCTCATGCTTCAGCCCAACCAGTGTCTTATACATCCATTGCAGTGCACTAACACCACTGCAGGATGTGTTTACAAGTAGTGTCCTACAGCAACATTTATTAGTTTACTGCAGTCTAATAGAGCCGCATGAGTAGACACTGAGGCTTTACTGCGGTGAGCTCTGCAGTAAATGTCTTGTAGGTGCACTGTAACAGAGGGCCTCCTCAGGGAGGATCTCCATGGCCTGCCCACCTGTTCTTGGGCCAACCGCCCGCCTTCGCCCGCCACGCCTTGATGTTAATTGATTCATTGATAGATGTCACTTAAGCGGGAGGCTGCCCATTTTGGTGCCCCGATGCCAGGGGGAGCTCTCTGCAGCTCCTTTCCTCCCCTACACTGCAGCCCAAGCCTCGCAGATGGCATCTTGATGTTCACGTCCTCACCGGCCCCCACACTGGGCCCCTGACTCCTCCTAACGGCAGCCCTCCACGATCCCTCCAATCAGACGGCCTCCCTGCCTTCATTCGGGCTGCTAGCCCCCCAAAACCATTTTCCCCTCTCCAGTGTGGTCCCCCCCGGGACCTTCGGCTACCAGCCCTGGCCCACCTCCAGGCCAGTCGGGACCCCAGGCCAGTCGGGACCCCAGGCCCCCGGCTCTTGGGTGTCCCTCGCAGTGGGCCCCTGGCCCTTTTGACCCTCCTGGTCCTGGCCCCAGCATGGGCCAGTCGAGGGTACTCTCTTGTTCGGGTCAGGTCTCTAGCCCCTCACTCTCTCCCAGGGTCCGCCCTCTGGGCCCCTCACAAACACTGGGGTTACCCACCCAGTGGTGGGGGCTAGGGGTTAAGGCGCCCTGACCCACCTTCCACCGGGGTGGTAACTGGCCTGGCATTTCCTGGGGGCTCCCGTGCCACTGAGAGCCCCACTCCCGGCAGGGG
>NW_005843187.1:202446-223564 GCF_000455745.1 Alligator sinensis
CCTGCCCTGTTTATATAGGCAGCCCTTGCCTCCAAAATGGCTGCCCTCGTCAGGCACCTGGTGGCTGCCAGCTCCAGGCCCTTAAAGTGGTAGGCACCCACAGTGCCCTGCCACATGCACTCACAGGCAAGGTGCCTGTTTGTGCCCTCAGGTAGTTTGGGGTACCCCATCCAGGCCTTGCTCTGCCTATGAAGGAAACATCCTACTTGTTACAGTTACACAGAGGGTGAAGTCAAGCTGGAGAAAACAGAGCCAGGCACTATGATAACTAAGACACTCACTTATCCACCACTTCCTCTACCTCCCTGCCTCTCCCTGCCTATCAGCCCCAAATCATTTACAAATGATCAGCCAGACTGGCTTGTCACTGAGAGATACTCTGTGGAGATAAAAATAGCCTGTTAAAGCTGCAAGAGCAACATTTTGTGATGAAGAGGCACGACCCAGGTTCTAGCAATTTGAGTTCAGCTCCTACTGCTTGCACGAATGTGGGTGAGTCACTGACTCTGGGCTTTAGTTTCCTCACCTCAGAGATGGCTAAACGATCTTGCTCCCTAATCTATTTACATTTTTTGAAAGGAGGCCACATCCTGATGTCAATGGAGAACTCAGCAAGGAGCACGGTCCTGATGTTGGTTAATGTCTGTGCAGCACATAGGCAACTGGGCAGGGTCGTTCTCCGTCACTGCCACTGCTGCTGGCTTCTGAGGGTGCTCGCCAGCCCTGTCCCCGCTGCCGACACTGCTGCCAGCTTCTGTGGGTGCCCCCCCAGATTCAGGAGGCACCAGTCTCCCATGCAGCATCTAAAAAAATGGGGCCTTGATCTTTTGGGGAGTCTGTGCTGTGGCCAGCACGTTGAGGGGTAAAAAGCAGGAAACAGGATCCAAAAAGAGGGCAGCAAGGCTAGCCAAAGGGCTGCATCAGATGGCTGCTAGAAGTAGTGTGCTACAATACTCTGCAGTGAAATTTCAAGTTCAGTTGGATTCCCATGTACAAGCACCCCCTAAGCCTACCGGAGTCTCATGATTGGCTTGTGTTAGAAGGTAGATGTGCCTTTTGATTTGCTTTTCCTGTTAATTTTGAAAGGCTGGGAAAATTATCTCCACAGAAAAGAAGCAGTGGAGGAAAAAAAAGAAAAGAAAAAAGAAAAATTAAGAAGTAAAGTGTGGAATATGGTTGCAGATAGAAATGCCACGTTTTCAGAAATCCTGGCCAATGAAAAAGATACATAGTTTTGTGCCTGATAAAAAGGAATTGTTTCTGAAATGTCAGAGAATTTCAGTACTAAAACTTTGAGGGGATAGAAAGGGATCAGTGTTGTTAAAAATTCATTTTGATTTGATTTGGAGCCACTTCTACAATTTTTTTTTAAATGGCACAAAAGGATCTATTAGAATGAAAATTATAATTTTAAACAAATAAACCCTCAACTCTTTTATTCCAAAAATGAATTAGTTCTCATTACTTTAATTTATTTAAGGGTTCCCCCTCCCCAGACACTAGCAAGTTGATAAAATCAATGTGAATTCACAAAATGTTTAGATGGCCCTGAATCCTTTTTTTTTTTTTTTTTGCTAAAATGCAAAATAAACAGTGAAAGCGTCACTGATCTTCTGACTCACTGAAATAACAGATGTTATAAGAATACAGCTGCACTGACAAGTGTCGTTTTCTGTGGAGTACCCCATTCTCTCTGGGTTTTCATCCAGATGACCAAAGTGGTCCAGCTGAATGGGTGAAAGCTTAATCCATTGAAGTTTGAAGGAGTGCCTTCCCTCTCTGTCAGCAGTGTGGGGTCAATGACACACATTCTGTCGTGGATGGAATAAACCCAGTGAAGAAATGGAGACAGGGAGACAAAGAGAATAAGGGTTTAATCATAGACTAGAAAGAGGGAACGTACACATTTTCACATAATTTTGAATGCGTATTGCAAATGATGTTCTGTTGAGATAATGAGAATAGAAATAAACTTCCCTTTCCTTTCTAGTTTTTTTTTTTTGGTTTTTTGGGGTTTTTTTTTTTTGCTTGCTCATTGCAAACAGACTGCTCTGGATGTTTCTGGTTTTGTTGAAGATTAAGTTGATGCAAAAACATTTTGCTTTTCCGGTAACATTTCAAGTATTTACTTGCTGCAATACTATTGGGATGGAGAACTGGCCAAGGGCCTTGTTGATCTTTGATTAAGGAAAGACCATTTACATTATGGATTTCTGGCATCAGACGTTTTACTCATATTCATTATGCTTGTATGACACTGGCTGAAATTGAAGCACATATCTAGGAGTATCAAAAATCCTGGAAGACTTTGTGCTTGACTTTTTATGAGAGAACGAGGCTAAGGACTTTTGCTTTGTCTGCATGTCATTCTTGGCATTCTCTTGGGAATCTGTGAATAAAAAGAAAATGTTATACCTGTCATATCTGTGATTAAGATGTGTTACGGTTGGAGTGTGTTTGGGTGGAAGACCCTTTGTAGCAAATACGGAAAACTGGGCTACAGTTCCCTGGATGTATCTACGCATGAAATGAATATGAAACAATAAACTCCTGAGTTTCATAGATTTCATAGACATTAGGGCTGGAAGGGACCTCGGAAGATCGGGTCCAGCCCCCTGCCCCAGCGGCAGAAAGTCAGTTAGGGTCAAAGGATCCCAGCAAGATGTCCATTGTTTATCGATGTTTATTGCTCCAGAGTTTATTGCTCCCAGGCGCATGTTCATACCACGTGCCTGGGAGCAATAAGCTCCAGCACAATAAACAGTGGAGTTTATTGGCATTTGAACATGTGCCTAGGATCACAACACATTGAGCCAGGTCAGAGCAGCCCTAACTGGCAGGGGGCTCAGGGGTCAGCCTTCCAGCCTGGAGCTGCTCCCTGCATCTCAACATGCTGAGGAAGGGCTGGCTGCAGCATGAGGGTGCTTCAGCACAGGGCTAGCCCATGCATTGAAGCATCCTCATGCCCCAGACACTCAGGGCAGCATCTACACATGCGCTGCTACAACGTTTTTTACTCCACAGCAGGATAGTACTTGTATCTACAAGTACTATCCTGCTGCTGAGTAAATTACTTTCCTTCAATCTAATAGGGCACACCGACATGTTTACTGTGCAGCTAATTAGTCTACTGCACAGTAAATGTCTCTTGTAGATGCACCCCCTGAGGACTCTGCATCACTAAAGGGCATGGTGTTGCAGGAAACAGGGTGGGGAGTACTCTGCCTTGGCAGTCACAATGCTGAAGTTCAGACTCCCGGGTGCTGTGATGCAGTGGGCAGCTGGCTGACACTTTTCCCTGCAGAAATTCAAGGCCCCAGAATGTTACAAGGAGGTGCTGTGGTATGGGGTAGAAGAGGGTGCGCTGAAGAGGGTGCTTTCGTATTCACTGCTGAAAACCAATGCTCCAGAATACCACTACGGGGTGCTGTGTTGCCAGGATGTAGGGTGTCTGTGTAGGGCAGGGATGTCAAACATATCGTCCATGGGCCAGATTGAGCCTAGAGAGCTGGGTCATCCAGCCTGCAAACTTTGCTCTGACCCTGGCTGCAATGGGGGATCTTTCGGTAACAGCAACCAAGTCCCTGCTGAGAACGATTGAAGCCACAGCAGCACTGCAAGAACAAGCCCAACACCAGCTTGTTCCCATGGTGGTAGCCAAGTGCCTGGGATGCTTGGTTTCTTCCTGCCCACATTATTCATTTGGCCCACAAGGCCCATTGATTTTGACACCCCTGCTTTTTTACCTCCCAATTGTTGCAGAAAAATGATACCCTAGAATTCCACTAGAGACACTTTGGCAAAGAGAGGAGCTGGGTGGTACAATAGGGGTGTTCTCCCTCCTATCCAGAGCAGACCACAGTGTCCCAGGTGGAGATGACAGGGTTCTGCGCTGCAGGTAGCAGCTGGGGATGCTCTCCTATCATAGCCAGTGCTGAGCCTAATGGACTGGGGTAGCACTAGGGTTAGCTGTGCTGTAAGTGCAGGATGGGTGACTCTTTAGGGACAGTCTCCCATGAATAGTTATGCTGGACATGCTGGTCTTTAATTGATATGTACATGGGTTGATTGTTCCCCTTACCATTTTCATTGATGCTTCTGCTGCCAAATACCTTCCTAAGAAGTCTGTTCCAGGAACCCTGCATCATGCTATGGCCCTACATTATTCATTTCATTCCATCTCTCTGAATCTGTCCGTCCTTGTAGCGTCAATAGGATTTAGCAACCTACTCTTCTCTCTCCTGAAATGATTGACAATGAACTTAAAGCTGCTACAGAGCTCCACCCAGATTTGGCTGCATCTCATCTGTGGATAAGCCATCCCAAAGTGGCACTAGAGCTTCGCTAGTTGCCTTACCCCAGAAAAGGTGGCATTTTAGACAAAAACGGCCACTTCCTCCTGGTGATTCTTATTTGGAGAACTTCAGCAACTTTCTTTTTTGTCTGAGCTATCTCAAGATGGCAAAATATAAGGAAGGAGCCAGTTACCTCCATGTTTCATGCAGATACAGGCAATCAGGAAGATGAGACCATTAATAGCGAAGAAGGACCCACCCACAGCAAGTAGCCTGGTCAAGGTGCATCTGAATTCTGCAAAAGTTTAAAAAAATGAGAAATATGATCCCCTGCCCTGTCTGTCTCTGCATATGTGTGTGTGACTGCTTCCTTCTGCTGGAGATATTAAGATTTGTTTTATGTATGTTTGTGTGAGTTGGGACAGGAGCATGGGGATGGGTAGGCAAGGGCAAGGTATAAAAGAGTGGTTCTCAACATTTTTAGACTCAAGGCACCCCTTGGAAAGTGCAAGTTCTTAGCTTTCACTTGTTTGTTGTATTACAGAAAGATAATAGAATAACTCTTCTGTTGTAAAGAACTCAGGAAGACTACAACAGGTCAGACTGTTTTGGACATTATGGATTCCTATTTGAAATCTCTGGGTTTATCTTGTGAATCATATGTAGGTCTTTGCACACCTAACACTGCTAATATTATTCAGCATCCCTCAGCACCTTCAAAAGGAAGTTGTGATGCCCTGGTTGAGAATCACTGAAACAGAAAGATGTAAACATCATACCAATATCAAATGATACCAATAAAAGCTGTAAGAGTGCACCTGCTTCATCTATATGCTACTATAACTATACAAATTCAGCAAAACTGTTGCAATTATCATTTATTTCATTCAAAGTGCAAATGACAGGGATTGAACTTGTGTTGCCTTGCAAAAGTACACCGGAAAGGCTCATATGACTGCCCCAGCTGCAGTTTTCCCTCCCCTTTCTATGAAGTGTATTTGTCCATAGCTAGAGTGAGTGACTGCTTCCCCTTGCTGAAAGAGATGAGAATTGTTTTGGGTACGTGCATGGGGACAGAGGACAAAAGGAAGGATATAGGAAAGACAGCTTACTGGTCTCGTTTGCAGATGATGCAAAACTGTGAGGGACTGTAGACACTTTGGGGGGATTAGGAAAGGGTTTCACTAAGCCAGAGAATTGAGACATAAACCAACATGCTAAATTCAACAAAAAAAATTGTGGGGTATTATACTTAGGGAAGGGATGTATTTGATAGCCATGTTGGTCTGAGACAAAAATTAAACACAAAACTAGAGTTTTGCATACTTAGGGTAGAAAATCCAAATGCACAAATAGTTACTGACTAAGCTGTAGGTTTCCCTAAACTCAGCATAAACCAGTAGCATGATGATATTGCAAAACAAGCAAGTATATTTTTAGGTTATGTTAACAGAAGTTTTACACGCACGGTTTGGGAAGTGTTAGGGTTGGTCTATCAGTGCTGGTTAGGCATCAGCTGGAGTATTATGTGTTCTTCATGTAACACTTTTAAGAAAGAAGCAGATAAACTAGAGAAGATCCAAAGGCAAAAGACAAAGATGAACTGGGTGCATTTAGTATGAAAAAAGGGCATTAAGGGGGAGTACAATAACCACTATCAAATATGTGACAGAGAGTCATAAAGACATCCTACCACAGAGAACAGGACATGATGCAGCAAAGCAGCAAAGCAGCAAAGCAGTTAGATTCAAGTTCAGGGAAACCTTTCTAAGTGTAAGACTCATAGGACAATGGAAGACGCTGCCCAAGGAAGTTGTGAGGCATTGTGACTTGTCATTTTATCATATGGTCTCCCTCTTCAGAGGTTTTCAAGAAGGGAAAAATAGGTAGCTATTAAGGGTGTGTGAAGCAGGCCCTATTCAATTCGGATTTGGATTCGGCCTGAATCGGGGACAGCGATTCGATTAATTGAGGCTGAATCCAAATCTGAAGATTCGATGCTGATTCAAAGAATCAGCGATTTGGACATAGACACAGCTTTAAATGTTTTTTCTACATACCTGGAGGTACATACCACTCGTGAACACCGAGATGCTGGGGCAGATGGAGTGTCCTGCAGGAGTGCAGGCCCCCGCTCCCTCCCAAGTCACTGTGTGCTTGGCAGCGAACCTGGAAGTGGACCAGAAGTACTTCTGGCCCAATCCTGGGTCTGCCAGGGAGCATGCAAGGGCCCCTCCCGTGCCCCCCCAGCTGGGTGATCGGCCACGGAGGGACCCCAGGTGCCCCTCAAGGAAGCACCAGTCACTGAGCTGTGGGGGCGTGGGGGCCCCCTGTGCACACTCTGGCAGACCCAGAAGTGGGCTGGAAGCGCTTCTGGTCCACTTCTGGGTCTGCTGCTGAGTGCGTTGGGGAGCCCCCCATGCTTCTGTGGGACACTGCCTGCACCCCAGCATTGCTGCATTCATGAGCCACCTGCCACCTAGAGGTATGTAGAAAAATTATTTAAAGCTGTGTTTATATCCGAATCACCAAATCTTTCCAAATCTCTCCGAATCGATTCGGAGGGTTCCGATTTGATTCAGAGAGATAAAAGGGTCCTCTGATTTGATTCAGATTCAGAGATTTGGCCACCAAATCAAGCTGAATCTCCGCCAAATTGAATCAGGGACTGAAGCTTCGCACAGCCCTAGTAGTCATCTGATATGGGTTGAGAATAGTACATCCTACATCATTTCTTGTCATTGTACCACATGATCTTATCAGTGTGTGTGTGTGTGTGTGTGCAAGCACATGTGTGTGTGCATGTGCATGTATATGTACCTACCGCCTCCTGTAGGGGGGGAATATAATCTACTGTGTGGATATATCCATATTATCCCCTCCTGCCAGAAGCATTAGATATGCCTCAGACCTGTTGCCTCTAATAAGGGTTATTCCTCATTCAGGACAGAGAAGAGAGCCCAAACTGACCAAGTCATTTATTTCAGTGATTAAGGTTATGTTCCATCAGCAAGACACAGAATCATGGGATCATAGAAAATTAGGGCTGGAAGGGACCTCAGGAGGTCACATCTAATCCGACCTCCTGCTCAAAGTAGGGCCATAATGGAGTTATACATTCCCTATCCCAATAGAGTGTTATGGGAGCTGCAGGCATGAGAAGGGAGATCAATACCAGCAGCATAACTAGGACAAGGCAAGTGGGACACCAGTCTTAGGTGTTTATACAGAGCAGGGGGCCAGCAGCAACCATCACCCTGTAAGCTATATTTTTTTTTCCTGGGGCATCTGGGAGATGCAGTGTTTTAGGATTCTCCTTTTCCTGCTCCAATTGGCTCTGCATGGCTGAGCAGTGCACAGTCCCCCACGCTCTCTCAGAGCAGGGCAGGGCTGGGGGGTAGGACCCTTCCCTGCTCTCCAGGCTAGTATTAAGTGGCAAGGGCAGCCCAGAGATTGTTGCTATCAAATCATAGAAGGGGCAGGCTAGGAGCCAGAGGGTACAAGCACAGAGCATTGAGGGGACATGGGTATGGCAGGGAACGGGGTACAAGGAACGACTGCCTTCCCACTCTCTCTCTCCACATCTAGTCCTAGTACCTCTGGACATATCTGCCCAGGGTGTTGAAATTGTTAGTTAAGCCTTTGAGAAGCATCACTTGTCATAATACCTTACTTGTATACAGCCTATCAAGCATCCTGTTACAGAAATATGTTGTGCATTTTTCTTTACTCTCCTCCTGCACAAATCACAAACAGCTAACTGACTACAGGGATGCCCCTAGGGCTTTCCCCTTCCCTCATTTTGTCTGTCCTTTTACTAAAAAACTGGTGCTTTCTGTGTGGCCACAAATTTTCAACAATTCAGCTACCAGATTCAGCACTTGGGATGACCATGTATCTAAAGCAATCTGTGAATAACATTCATGTTTATACAACTTTTATGTTTGTTAAATCTATGAACACATTAAATGAATATATAAGAATAACATTATAACATAACATTTATAACATTAGAACATTTATAACATAAGAATATTCTACCGTGTGTGTGTGTGTGTGTGTGTGTGTGTGTGTGTGTGTGTAATCTTTTTTGTATGAGGCTAGATAGATAGATAGGCAGGCAAGCACGCAGGCATGCAAGTGGGCAAGCAGGCAAGCTGGACTGGTTGCCTGACACACAGGAACTCATTGCAGCCTCACCTGCTATTGTAACGTTCACAGCTTGGCTTCTTTGAGATGTGACCCACCTTCCGCTCACCTTCTTCTCATACTCACAGGTGAATTCTCCCATGATGTTGGGATTTACACATGGGATGCTGAGCACAGAGTTCTTCTTAGAGCCACTCCCAGGCTCTACAGGGCTGAACTCAAAATCTTTATTCCCAGGAACAATCTTGGCACCATCCTTGTAAAAGTAAAACCTTTTCTCCTCAACATCTCCAGGAGATATACAAGTAATAACCAAGTGTTTTCCTTTGCTCACCACACCAGATGAGGGATTTACTATCAGTTCAGGCTGTAGAGGTAGATCTAAGGCATGGGCAGAAAAGTAGAGAGGTTAACAGGGAAGGGTATAGAAGATACATGGAGAGGATGCTTAAAACACAGCATGGTACTTTGAACCAATGCCTCTTACCACTTTTTAGACCCTGAGTTCTTTGTGCAGTAATTATTGAGAGTCAGTGATTTAATTCTTCTTCTTAAGACCACAAGAGGTTGGCACTATCTTTTCTTGACTCTTTGGTCAGTTATTTTTCTGGACATTTAGAGGTCATGTAGTTGGCATTTGGAGAGAGATGCTGGATGGCCAGGTTCTTGGCCTTTGGGCAACCATATGAAATTGTCATATTATTGTCAACTGAGCAGTCACTGGAAAGACTGATGGGACCTTGAAAATAGAGTGGCTGTGCTACTGTGTTGCCAATACAGTAGCCGTTTTGAACTACTATGCTATTAGGTCAGGGTAGTTATTTTTCTGGGAACAGTGTTTTAGTTGTTTGGTGGTTATGTTAAAAGGTAATGCTATTCCCTATTGCCTGGCCATGTTTAGTGTCCATTTTGTTGTGTGAGAAGCCACAGCATATCAGCATGGTATTTTTAAGTGGACTGCTATGTTTGCCAACCATGTTGTGACTAGTTGGCAGTCATGTTGGTATGGTCTGCTGGACAACAATGTTGCTGAGAGTTGAATGGCTGGAGAATATCCCATGGCATATACAACATTATGTAGATGATGTGTTTCTGATAATCAGCAAGGAAAGATGGGCCCTCATCTAGAATGGCATCAATAATGCAATCAGGCTTACAAAAAACTGTGTATAAGCAAGTGTTTGGAAGGATCATAAAAGTGGCTAAAGGGAGCGGAGTCCCTATGAAGTTCTGGGTGACAGACAGACAGACAGATGGGCAGATGGACAGAGGGATGGATGGCAGGGTACAGGTTATGAGGAAAGAGAGATAACAGTCAGCTTACCTGTAACTTGGATGGTCACAGGATTGCTACGTGAGGATTGCATACCGGATATAGAATATGTGCAGGTGTAAGATCCTGTGCGCGGTGGCCCCATGAGTGTCAGATTGACAGTGAAGCTTTTTCCAGAAGAAACAATTATTGTTGTGGCCCAGGAGACATCGCTGTAATATTCCATTCCATTAATCCGACCCACTGACGGAGGAGCAGAGCACGTAAGACCAACTGTCTCACCAGTGAAATACATCTGATACTTAGGGTGCAGGGAGAGGGATGGGGGTTCAGTGAAATCTGGGAAAGAAAAATTTCCATCATAACCAAGTCATAAGGAAGGGAGACTCAGAACTCAATGAAGAAACCCATACCTACCCTTACTGAACTCCCAGATATGGACTACAGGCAGGAAAGGCTGAAGGAATCATCACCATACACCCAGATTTAAGGCCCTGAACTTGAGGATCATGAGGGTGACACACAATGCAACTCTTTGTTTCTTAAAAGGAACTTTTGAGACACTCCAGTTGGGATGAAGAGTTTGGAAATGTAACCTCTTCTTTGGCAGAGTGGGGCTACATTAGTATAACTAAGTCAATGATGGTATCTGAAACAGCCCTTCATCCTCAGAACTGTGAGTCTCCTGATGCCTCTTAATGGGATGTTCACTCCAATCATCACTGTGCTAGGGGGAAGCATGAGTAGGGCAGGAGGGGAAGTCCATCCATGCTTGCTCTTAGAGAAGACACTGAGGATGATACACTTGCTTACACTCTTGGCAGGGCAGGAGAACTCCTACCCTCTTCCACTGCCTCTGCCCAACGTACATTTTAAGGGTGGAATGAGGTCACAGATTGAGAGTAGATTCAGTTTATTGTTGATCTGGTTCCCAGCCATCTTATCTGCCTAACTTCCCCAGGAAGTCCATGAAGTAGCTCAGAGGATACCACCTCAAGGAGAATAACAAGAAAAATGGAGAAGTGAGAGCATGTATTGGAGACATCATAGAGACCATTCAGAGCCCTGAGTCTCTAAATCCTCAATAGGACACAAGGGGTATTAAGGTGTCAGAAGCTACCTAACTTTGGGGAGATCATCAGTTCTCCTTCAGGAGACTTCAGGGCAGCCTCACAGTGATACATATAGCTTGGCTTCTGTGAGATGCCCTCACTTCCATTCTCTAGGAAAGGTTAAAAGAGAAAAGAGAAGTAGAAATCCTTGACAGATGTGGGGTAGAAGGGGAAGAGGAGTAATTATGTAGTAAGTCAGGTTTCCACAGTGACTATACAAGTTCCTAAAATGGTTTCAAACACACTGCTGCTATGGGCTGAGCTGAGAAGCCCCAAATTTATGAATCTAGAGCTGGAAAAACACCCTCCTGCCCTACTCAACTCCCCAGAAAGGGACCCCAACCTGCTCTTCCTTGGACTCTGTCTTTCTCAGCCACAGTGCCTCTGTCGGGATAATGGTGGAGACCTTCCAGCTCATTTCACCAACAGACTGGCAATGGCTACTTGATTGGAATGATTTCTGCCACAATTGACAACTAAGAAGTGACCTCAGCAACTTAGGAAGGTCTTGTCCAGAGAGGTCCTATAAATATCCCTGCCCTGGGCTTCTAATTACTGGAGCGTGAGAAGAGAAGAATCCAATTCATAGATACCCTTGGTTCCCAAAGAGATATCTCAGTAAGGGCAACAGTCATCATTACCTTTAGCTGACACCAGCCAGGGCACCATCCAGACAGAGACTGGAAGAGAGAAAAGAAGGTATGAGTACCTCAGAGTAGGATGAATGCAATGGAGGGGAGGGAATGGCATGGAAGAGTCAGGGACACTTTTGGAAAGGTGGAGAGCATGCTTCTACACCTTGGAATTGGATGAGGTTGATTAAAAAAACAAAAGAATGAACAAAAGAAAAATGAAAGGAACTCACTTACCTAGCAGAGGCAAGAGGACAGTGCGTTCCATGATGGCCTGAATCCTTGGAGTTTGGAATTGGGCTCTTAATTCTCCCAAAAGAAACAAGGTCCTTGTGCTCTGCTGAACATGCTGGGCAATGTGCGTTCACTCCCCCTGTCTTTTGATAAGACCATATGTGCTGAGATGGACTGTACACTGGCATGGAGGAAATGCAGTATTTCCTGAGAACTGCTGACCACAGTGTTTTGTCCGTTACTGTGTGCTTGCTGCAAGAGATGTATAAAACAGTACAGTTCAGGGACTAGAAATTGCTTTACTTTAGCCCTTAAACACCATGTACCATACTTATGTTCTTCTACAGCAGTGATTCTCAACTTTTTTAGATTCAATGCTCCCCCTCATTAGACTCAAGGCACCCCTCAGAAAATGCTTAGCTTACACATGGTTGTTGGAAAATGGGAAAAAAAAAAAGTAATTCTTTCATTGCAAAGAGCTTATGGACCACAACAGGTCCAAATGGTTTTGATCCTAGATTCCTATTGGAAATATCGGGGTTTATCTTGTGAATCATACATAGCTGTTTGTGTGCCTAACAGCTCTAATATTTGCAGTAACCCACAGCACACTTCAAATGACTACACAGCACCCCAAGGTACTGCAGCACCCTGGTTGAGAATCACTGTTCTGCAGCAACCATCAGCATGCTTTCTGGGCTCCCACGCAGCAATGACACACATCTCTTCTCTACATGTTTTGTGAGAGTCAGCACCATCATTCTTAGAAATGGGGAAGAGAAGGTTCTTTCTCAGCAAGTCCAAGAATAGAAACTACATCTAGAATCATAGATTTATATGTTTAGCAGGGACCTCAAGCTCTAATCCAAGCCCCCCTGCACAATACCTATCTAGGACTCACTGAAACTTTCCTGGGAAGCTTGTTCCAGTGTTATAGTGTTTTTAGAGTTAGGAGGGTTAATTTAGAGTTCATTTAAATTCATTTTTAATTTTAATTTTCTTTGCTTTGTTTCAAATCTACTATCCTGTGTTCTGCCCTATGAGGCAAAAAAAGAGAGTCATTTTTTCATCCTCTCTATGACAACCTATATAAATATTATTATTATGTTTCATAGTTTCATAGTAGCTAGGGTCAGGAGGGACCTGAACAGATCATCTAGCCTGACCCCCTGGCACAGGCAGGAATGAATGCTGGGTTCACAAGACCCCAGACAGGTGATCATCCAACCTTCTCTTGAATTTGCCCAAGGTAGGGGCGAGGACCACTTCCCTGGGAAGTTGGTTCCAGATTTTGGCCACCTTAGCTGTAAAATATTGCCTTCTGATCTCTAACCTAAACCTATTCTCCATCAGCTTATTACCATTGTTCCTCGTCACCCCAGGTGGTGCTGGGGAGAAAAGGGCTCTGCCTATTTGCTGTTGATCCCCCCTAATGAGCTTGTAGGCAGCCACCAGGTCCCCCCTCAGCCTCCTCTTGATGAGGCTGAACAGGTTCAGGTCCTTCAGTCTCTCCTCGTAGGGCCTGTCCTACTGCCCTCTCACCAAGCGGGTGGCCTTCCTCTGAACCCTCTCCTGAATTTTAATTAATGATCTTTTATTTTTTTTATCCAACCCAGTGGTTCTCAACCTTTTTAAGATTTGAGGCACCCTTTGATAGACTAATGGTACACCTCAGAAAATGTCATCTCTTAGCTTTCGCTTGATTTTTGACAAAAATACTAGAACAAGTCTTCTGTTGCAAAGAACTCAGAAAAGCCACAACAGATCAAAATGTTTTTAACATGATGGTTTCCTATTTAAAATTTCTGGGTTTGTCTTGTGAATCATATTTCCACTCCTAACATGGCTAATGTTGCATGGCACCCTGGTTGAAAATCACTGCTCCAGACTAAGATGTCACAGATTCCTCAGAAGAACACTTGCTTGGGACCCCCAGGCTAATAGTCTCTTGGTGTGCCCCTTGAAGCTAGCCCAGGCATAACTTCTAGAGAGTATGACACAATAATTCTTCGGACTCTGAGACCCAGTCTTTTGGTCTCCTCTGGTTTTCCGTGGTCCCCTTAGAGAACAACCTCTTGGCTTAGCTCTAAGGAGGAACTTTACCTCTTCAGGGGGATGAAGTCTGCCCCAAGATGCTGGCTCTGGATTTAGTACCCAGAGGGACCCACCCTCAGTCTGAGCGGGACCTTTCCATTTGATAATAGGCAAAGTTATTGATACACAGTTGTAACCCGGGCGGTACTCCAAGATGTACCCCCTCTCCAATTGAAGGGATCAGAGCAGATGCACAAGTGCTATGGGATGTGTAGGGACCCTCCTTCCCCTATAGAGCAGAGCCAGACCACCAATGGGGACTTAACCATATACCTTCTAATGAGAAAACAGTAGTGGGAACATAACATGTAGAAACCAGGGGGTATAGGGGACACTACGACACCCCAAGGGGGCAGGATTCAATAAAGGTTAGGCACTTACAATTATACACATATTCTTCCAGTTGACAAAAGACAGATTTAACAAAATATAAAACACAAACAGCAGAACAAACAATACTGGTTGGGGAAATTTAAAATGCGCAAAATACAACATGTCAAATAACAAGAAATATAGAGCCAAGGTCCCTGGAGGGAGGAAAGAGGGAAAACACAATGAACCCCTTCCACTGCAACAAGAACATCTGCCTGTTATTTCACTCACCCCAGCTGGGCTGTGAACTGAGATCTCTTATGTAGTAAACAGAAACACTACCACACAGCCACCAGTGCTAGCACTACTCCTAGCTGCTAGGGGTTTTGACCTTCCAGCAGTCCCTGCCTGATGTTGAGTTTCCTGGCCTCTTGTTGGAGCTGGGGAACCTCTCCTGCTGGCTGCAGCCTCTCCTAGAGGGATCCTGGAGCCCAGGTGGGGAGCCTGTCTTGCCAGCCGCACACCGTGCTGCTGAGGGTCCTACTGCTGCTTGCAGGTCCCACTCCTTCAGTTTCTTCTGGGGCAACTGCTCCTGCCCCGCTGGCACAGCTCTTGCCAGGTCTTTGAAACTCCTTCCTTGTGGTCCCTTGCTGCTCTCTCTTGAGAGAGCTGCGCTGCCCCTTTTATCCCCCTCCAGATGTCCCAAGAGGCCAAACAGGGGACATGGAGGGTGAGTCTCTGGGGTCTGATTGGTGAGGAAAGGGAATCCCAAGTCCTCCAATCATCTCTTGCACTGTCAAAACCCCTGGGCCAAATCATTACCAGCTAGCCCATCACACAGTGATAAAAGAAAAAAACAACCAATACGAACATTCAAGCAATTCTATGTATCTACCAAATCCTAGGACTGTCATCAGAGCCAAAGTACATCTGGCCAAGATGCAGGATACACTCTGAGGCTCTCTTACATGTCAGATGTCAGCATGTCATCAGCCTGGAGGTGGGATGCCAAAGCCACCCCCTCCCCACCCCGCAGTGTGGTGGATGAGATGGGATGGTAGTATACCTTCTGTCCATGGTGGCCTCGGGGATGCTTCTGGGGGACAGGAACCCCCCTTGGAGAGGAGGAGGACCAGGGCAGGATGGGGAGGGCCCCTTTGCTGCTTCAAAGTCCTTCTTTTGTATTCTCCTTCCCTCCTGATGATGCCTGTTGACTCGTCATCTATGGCTATCACTGCTTGGTTTCTCTCTGTATTTGTCACATGTCCATGAAGCTTATCACATGCACACATACTAATTTGGTCTTTCTGGGCCTTCCAATTTGGTCTGTTCCCTCAAAAACAGGACTCGGCCTCCCCCTGCTCTGGGGCCTTGTTAGCTGGTGCCACCTTATCTCATGTTATGGAACAGAGTGGCACATGGCCCCATTTTCCCAGACTGTGCTTGTCTGTTGGCCTTGTTGTGTTAGACAGCCTGTCTGCTTCAAAGGCTGTGTGAAACTCTGTATGTGTAGGCTCCTAAAAATCAATTAACCCCTGCTTCCAAACCTGAACCATTTGAATGTATGTGTGTATATATATATACACACACCTATAAGTCAATTCCCCAAAAGCAAACCTTTAAATACCATTCTTGAAACCCTTATATTTAAAAACCTTTAAATACCAAGCCAACACAAGATATATGCAATAACTTTGTTGACAGATGTGCAGCTTCCTGCTGTAACTCATGGTGCTTTACAAAAAGTGCCATGAGTTACAGTGAACACCCCCCACACACAGACACTCAAGAAAGGTTCACTGTTGGTTTGGGAGGGTGAGGGATCAAGCTCCACTTTGGAACTGATCAGGGAGGAGCTGCACGTCTGCAGCTTCTTTCCCTTAGCCCTGCCCCCCTCCTCCCCAGCTCTGATACTGTCTGCAGGATTGGAATCGGAGAAGGGAGGGGAGGGAGCTTGGGCTGGGGTTTGTCCAAACTGCACTGGAGTGGGAGTGAGAGTGGGTGGGTTTCCTCTCCTCCCCTTCCTTCTCCCCCTCCCATCCTGAAGACAGCACCTGGGGGACAGGACTGGGTTGTATCAGCCCAGCCCCAATCAGACAGAAGTTAATGAAGGTGCTCCATTTTGAAGCATGACTGGGCACTTTTAAAGCAGTCTGCAGCTGTGCACTTCTGTCAGGGCATGGCTGTAGAGTGCTTTCAAGGGGGCAAGTGCATGACAAATGTCGCTTCTGTCAGCGCCCACAGTAAAACAAGCAGCTCTTCATACACAAAACAACATTTATTGGTCAATAACAACCAGACAGCAGCCAGGCCACAGATCAGTTTCAAAATACCAATACTATTATCTTTTGTTCAAGCTTATCAGAGAAATGGAGTTAAGCAATATAATTACAACATGAACACATTTAAACTCAAGATATTATGAACAGTACCATAGCGTGTCACATAAGCATAGCTAGTTCCTTCATTCCTACCTTTTATGGTTTGAATTCCTACCACATTATCAAATTCTTGTCTCTGGACCCTCTCCAACTTATCTTCATCCTTGTTAAAATGCAATACTTAACATTAGAAACTGTGTTTTGACTTTTATCCAAGAGTACAAAGCTACATGGGAATAGATTTGGTAGAATTGTAGTTCATTGATTCACTGACAATCTTAGAAAAACCATATGGGAAAATATTCATTTTGGTTTCATCTGAAAATAAATTCAAATATAAAGAAATACATTTAAAACATTTATTTTGGAATGGAAGGAAACCTAGTTTAAAAACATTTTTTCAACTGTTTGAAAAGTGAAGAGTATTTGGTCAACAGGAAGCGAACCTTTTTTAAAAAGCAGAAATCACCCACTTTGCACTAATGACAAATAAAAATGTTTGGTTCACTTTCATCAAAAAGAAAGAACTGTTGCATTCCAGGCAAAAAAAAATGCATTGTTTTTGATACCCGTCAACTATTATTATTATATTTTAAAAAAAATAATTAAAGAAATGTCCCAAGCAGAAAAGTTATTTCAGACTGAAAAGAATGAAACATTTTCTTTACAAAATGTCAAATTATAAATATCTATTTTTTCAAGTATCTCCTCCAAATTAACAAGTTAGCAAAATGGACATAAATATAGGAAGTATTTTGGAATTGCTGAATGTATACTCTTTAGTGAAAAAATGTCTTGGTCTGAATATTTTGCTCCACTATATTTCTGGCCTACTGTAGGCCACTGCCATTTCAATTTATCTTGTTTATCCTTTTAGTACGTTCAATAACTTTTGTTTAATAACTAGGATACCTTCCAGTTTAATTTTACAAGTGCTGTGTTTTTCAAAATAGAATGTGTGTGCTTCTGGTGGTATATAGTGAGCTTTTTTGGAAAGGGATTGAAAGGAAAGAATGGGAAAAGGGAAATGTAAACAGAAGAGAAGGAAGAAAAATAAATTTGAAGAACAACTATACATGCAACATCTCTTAGGTAACAATTAGGGGTGTGCAAAACTGACTCTATTCGATTTGGATTCAGCCCAAATCGGGGACTGTGATTCAATTTGTTGATTTGGATCACTGTCCCTGATTCGATTCGGCCAAATCCGAATCTGAAGATTCGATGCTGATTCAGAGAATCAGCGATTCGGACATAGGCACAGCTTTAAATGTTTTTTCTACATACCTTAAAGTACCAGGCATTGCTTGTGAATGCTGCAATGCTGGAGCAGATGGAGCATCCCACAGGAGCACTGGAAGTACTTCCGATCCACTTCCTAGTCCGCTGGGGACTTCTCTGGGCCACCCCTGTGCTCTCCCAGCTCGGTGATTGGCCATGGGGGAACCCTGGTTGTTCCCCCAGGCCCAAGAGGCACCAGTCTCTGAGCTCACGGGTGGGGGTGGGGGGCCCGGCGCACTCTCTGGCAGGCCCGGAAGTGGACCGGAAGTGCTTCTGGTCCACTTCTGGGTCTGCTGCCAAGTGCGCTGGGGAGCCCCCCACGCTTCTGTGGGATGCATCATCTGCCCCAGCATTGCAGTGGTCACAAGCTACCTGCTACCTTGAGGTATGTAGAAAAAACATTTAAAACTGTGTCTATGTCCAAATGGCCAGATCTTTCCAAATCTCTCACAATTGATTCAGAGAGTTCCAATTCAATTTAGAGAGATTAAAGAGTCCTCTGATTTAATTCAGATTCAGAGATTTGGCCACCGAATCGGGCCGAATCTCCGCCAGATAGAATCAGGGATTGAAGCTTCACACAGCCCTAAGCCCTAGTAACAATGTGTTTGGCTATTTTGATACTCAGGATATGGAATCAGAGGACTATCCAGACAGGTTGAAGAATCACTCTACTAGTGTATATTATCATCCAGTTAAACCAGTGATTGGGGTAGGATAATAGGGAGGAAGTAGCTGAGCTCTCAGGGGCAGAACAATTGACATCAGGGGCAGTTTTGATGACTACAATCATTGAAGTACAGCTGTGGTGACAGATTCAGCATCCTGTGGGTTCCCTGTCTCTCCTTAGCCTCATGGATTCAGTGCAAGGCAGTTTCTTCTTGATAACCAGGGATCCGGGTTTTCCATTCACCATGGAACAATGCAGTAAAATGCAGATTTTCTCATTTTAAGCAGAAAAACCCAGATTTTCTCCTTTAAAGGAGAAAACTGCAGGAAACTGCAGCCTGCAAGGGGCTGGAAGAAGTGGGAGGAGGGCAATCAGCAGGGAGCTACATGTGCATGTGCACGCATACACCTGCACATGGCTGTGTGCCTGAACAAGGTTGTGCCGCTGCTGGGTGCTCTGTGAAGCTATGGCAAGGCACCGCCTGCCTGCCCAGCAGTAGTGGGGGTGGCAGTGTAGAGTTGTGCCCCTCACACCAACAGGGCTGGGGGGCTGTGGCTTGGGAGTGAGGGGCAATTGCATAGGCAGGGCACTGGCATGTCAGGGCTGCTCAGTGCCACAAAGCAGTGGGTGGGACAGCCACAGCTGGACCCGCATCCTGCTGAGCAAAGGAGGCAGGGAGAGCTCTGATTTTCCATGTAAAAAAGCCATATTCAAACATCCAAATGTATAGGTATTTAGAATGTATTTTATTATAGTGACTGAAGCACTAGTAGGCTTCCAAATTGCTTTAAAATTGTAAATATATCACTAAAGCATTGTGTTCAACTGATACCTATACATATAGTGGTGTTTTATTTTAATTAGAGATTTGGGGGTTTTGAATGAGAGAATTTGCAATTTTTAAACAAAGAAAACCAGAATCTCTGGTGATGACCAAAGGGGCCAAGTAGTCCATGGAAATAGCCAGCTACAACCCTGCTCAATGTGGGGAGGTCTGACTATTCAGAGTTTTAAGGTTTCCAGTGGGAAACCAGGTGGAGAATGAAACAACCATAGTGAAGGAAATGAGACTTTCAGGAGAATTTAATAACAAACTGGAGAGAGGACATGGAATTATAGAGATTTACATTGATTTAAACATGCAAGGCAAAGGAGAGCTTTTTCTGAGAAGTAAGAAGAATAAAAACTTGCTTCCTTCTTTCCTTGACCTCTCCCTCACTTCCCTTCTTCCTCTCTATCTTCTTTTCTTTCTTTTGCAAACATGCTCATTAATGCATGTATAAATATACCCATTTATGCGTGCATGAAACATACTTTTTATTTTCCTGGTAATATTTTTTTGTTGTTGTTGGAGAGGGGGAGCATTTTTTTTCTGCTAACACCTACTCGGCTGAAGAGTTGGTAGGCTGGTCATTGAGTGAGTCTATGGGCAAATAGCAGGCTTGAACAGAGTAGTCACAGCACACATTTTAGACTTTAGAGCTTTTCCCTCGTATTCCTGATCCTTATGTGACCAAGGGAGAAAATGAGGCATGTCACTGTCACTGTCAACAGGAGGGAAGCTGACTTCCTCCTGAGTGGATTATTGGGTGACTTGATTAACTTGAGACATAAATATAGGTGCATAGCTGCTGGGATCATCTTTATTGCGGAGTCCCCTCCACCTGGCACCTGGCAATAAGAAAAAACAAAAGCAATGAATTTTCCCACCCAGATACTGAGTTTGTCTCACAGTCTGTTTCTGTTTCACGCATCTGCTGAAATTGGTCATTTATGGGGATTATTTGGATAGGAGAAGTGGGGCAGCAGGCTGTGATTCAATAGGGGAATCTTCTCCCTTTGCAGCAGGATGCTCTATAAAGGGTTCTTGCATTCTGTACTAAATACAGAGCTCCAGCATGGCTCCAAAGGGGCTCTGTGCTACAGGGAGTGAAGTGAGGACTCTGTTTCTGCCCCATATTTTCCTTGAAGGCCCTTAAGCAATTTGCCCTAGAGTCTGTACCCAAACCACAGGTAGACTATTTTTTCTACTGATGTTTTCTTGCCCTTTAGATCTCTCCATGACCCTTAACAGTTCTATACAGTTTCACATCTCAGCTTGGAGAAGAGAAGACTCAGAGGGGACTTGATGGCAGCCTATAAGTATATTAGGGCCTGGAGAGTAGGCCTGTGCGAAACAGCTAGTATTCACTTCGGATTCAGGGGACAGTGATTCGATCTGGTGATTCAAATCACTGTCCTGAATTGATTTGGATTAATCTGATTCAGAGATTCATCTGCTGCCAATCCAAGATTTCATCTGCGCCAAAATCAGCCGAATCTCTGAACCACACAGGCCCCATCCCCTCCCACTCTCGATGACTGCTCCGCCCCACCCCAGCTCCTGGCTTTTTGAAAAAAAAAAGCCCACACTCACTGCCCCACACCACGTGGAGGGCTCTGCCACGAGCCCCCCGGCTGCTGCCTGCAGGGGGGGGCGATCCCCACTGCCCCATTGCCCTGCGCTGTATGACGGGGCTTTGCATGATCCCCCTGAGGCCCCAAGGCCGCTGCAGCAGTTGGAGAGTTCAGGCGGTGTGGGGGGAATGTTTTGTATGTCTTAAAGGGCCGGGAGCTGAGGCGGGCAGGGCAACCATGGGGAGAGCTGGGGGAGCAGGTGGGGGCTGGGAGTGTCAGGGGGATCTG
>NW_005843187.1:223574-243852 GCF_000455745.1 Alligator sinensis
ACCAGCTTGGAGTCTGGGTCCAGCTCCCTGTTGCAGCCACCGGGGACTGCCCGAATCATCAAAGCTCTCCGAATCTTTTCTGAATCGATTTGGAGAGCTTCAAATTGATTCAGATCTTTTAATCGGTCCCCTATTCAATTTGGATTTGGGGATTCGGCCACCAAATCAGGCTGAATCTCCTCCGAATCAAATCGGCAGCTGAAGCTTCGCACAGCCCTACTGGGGAGCATCTGTTCACCCAGGCACCCCAGGGGAAGACAAGAAACAATGGGCACAAACTTACTGATGATCGCTTCAGATTGGACATAAGGAAAAAACTTCTTTACAAGTCAAGTGCTGAAGGTCTGGAACAGGCTCCCACCAGAGGCAGTCATTACCCAACCTGGTGATCTTCAACAATTATCTCAACCCCTACCTTACTGGGGTCATATGACCCCGGCAGTCTTTCCTGCCCAAGTGCAGGGGGGCTGGACCTGATGATCTTGTAATGTCCCTTCCAGCCCCTAAGATCTATGAAGCCTCCTTTGATCCTGCCCTACATTATATGACAAATTATATGAGGCTGTTAAAGAAGTATCATGCTGCACTCCAGAGGTGGCTGCATCTTACCTTGGGGTAAGTAACCCTGGGATGAGGCCCCTGTGCACCCCTAATGGCCACCCCACACTGGAGGCAGGTGCATGTCAGAAACAGGTGAGCAACCCCTGTGCAGTGTTGCTTTGGGGGCTGAAAGCCAGCTGACACATCCCTTGCACAGTTGCTCTGTTCAGCTCAATTATCCACAGATATTTTCAGTATGGTCCTGCTGTTCCAGGCAACTCCCCACAGGGCTAGGATCATTGTGGGACCTTCTAAGGATGAGTCCTAGTGTCCCAGACATCAGGCTCTCATTTCCCTCCCTTCCCCATGCACCTGATCTCCTCCTGTAAAGATAGACGACCAGCAGGATCAGAAGAATCAGACCCACAGCAGCAGCACACCCAGCCAGCAGGGGAACTGACAGGGACCAGACTATTAGAGAGAAAGGGACAAAAGGCAATGTGTTACTAGCCATAAACTATTGGGGACTGGGGCAGTGCATGAGGGACATACTACCTCCCCTCTAATCCAGTCAGAGGCGGAGGACAATCTATGTTCTCCCCTTTAAGAAGCAGAAGTTTCTGCTTGCCATACTGCTTGGCACCACCTGAATCACAGAAAAGTAAGGTCATCAAGAGGTCTAGTCCAACCCTCCATCTGGGGAGGAAAAATCCACAACAAACTTATATCCTAAAGGGATCTGGGGGTCATAATTAACCATGAAATGAATACGAATCATCAGTGTAATGCTACAGTTAGCAAAACAAACAATACTCTGGCATGCATCAACTGATGCAAAACTAAGGAAGTTATTCTGCTCTATTAGGCATTAGTGAGGCCATAGCTGCAGTACTGCGTCCAGTTCTGGATGCCACACTTCAAAAAGGATGTGGAGAAGCTTGAGAGAGTCCAGAGAAGAGCCACCCATATGATTAGAGGCCTGAAGACCAAGCCACACAAGGAAAGGCTGACAGATATGGGACTGTTCAGCCTAGAAATGAGAAGACTTTGGGGCGATTTGGTGGCAGCTTACAAATATATCAGGGGTGAGCATCAGGGGCTAGGCAAACAACTATTCACCAAAATGCCTAAGGGGAAAACCAGGAGCAATGGTCATAAACTCCTGGAAGAAGGTTTCAGATTGGATATAAGGAAAAACTTCTTCACGGTTCATGTTACCAGATTCTGGAGTAGACTCCCAGTGTGGGTGGTGCAGGCACCTACCTTGGAGATCTTCAAAAGGAGACTGGGTGCACACCTTTATTTGACCCCAGCAGTCTTTCCTGCCCAGAGCAGGGTGTCTGGGCCCAATGGTTTCACAAGGTCTCCCTTCCAGCCCTAAACTTCTGTGAATCTGTGAAACCCCCTGCTCAAGCCAAGACCCCCCTGTCTAAATCATCCAGTACAAGTGTTTGTCTAATCTGTTCTTAAACCTGCACAGGCAACCTTGCAATGCAGCTACTAAACACAATGCCTCAAAACACAGAGAATACCCTAGCTGGCCATATCTAAAGCAGGGAGATGAGGGCACTGCCCAAGTTCTGAAACTGCAAGTATAGGTACTTTGTTAAATGGGGGCTTATGCTGCCACCCAGTGGTAAATTGGAGATTTGGCCAAAGATACCGGGTCCCTCTGTTCGTCCCTAGAAGTTCCTCCAGCTCTGGCTTAGCTTCAGAGTCTCTCCATGTGTGTATGTGGAGGGAAGGGGGCAGGTATTTTAGGCTTCTGTTGGGGACAACTCACCTGTCAGGGTGACAGTCGCAGTCTGACTCCTGGGGGATGCGATCCACCTCCCACTCACATTCTCTTCATAGGCACAGGTGAAGTCTCCAGTGCTGCTCGTCCCAGCCTGTGAGATGCTGAGCACAGAGCTGTTCCTGGAGCTGTCTTCAAGCACCATGACACTCTCAGTTCCTCCACCCCCTGAGACAACCTCTCTTCCATCCTTGTAGAAGTGAAACTTCCTCTCTTCAGCATTCCCAGGAACCAGGCAGGTGATAACCAGCTTCTGCCCTTTGCTCACCTCTCCAGATTGAGGATTCACTGTCAATGTAGGCTGGCGAGGGGCATCTGATGGAAAGACCCAGCAGGAGGAAGTCAGCAGAATGAAACACAAGGCTGAGTTTCTTACAGTTGTATTATATAATGGGCATTAGGGACAGGAAAGGGTAAGAGAATGAGAAGGATGTGCTATATTGCAAAATGAGTACTGGGAAGTAGCAGAGGGATGGGCATTAAGACTTGACAATTGTGTTGTTGGCTGCTTGGTTGCCATTGGCCCACTCAGTGACCAACCCACTCTCTGCAGTGAGCTCCCACCTATTCATGTGGGGATAATCCTAAAGCATGTGAATTATGGCTTACACCTCTGCAACTCAGTGGAAAAAACCTCCATCGTATGGCAATGGTATGGCATGGAAATTCCTTGTCTTCTAATAGACAGTGTCATGTCTATGTTGTTCCCTGCTGCTCCTGATGAAGGAATTGAGAATTGCTCTGTGTGTGTGTGTGTGTGTGTGTGTGTGTGTGTGTGTGTGTGTGTATTATCTTGCTCACTCCTGATTCAGGACGCCTTTTGTATTTCAGAATTTAGACTCTGGGACAGCCTTACCTTTCACAGTGATGGTCACAGGCTGGCTCTTTGGGGATGGGATCCACCTCCCACCCACGACAGCCTCGTACCCACAGGAGAATTCTCCAGCATCGCTGTGTTGAGCCTCAGAAATGCTGAGCACAGAGCTGTTCTTAGGGTCAGTCCTTGCGTCTGTGATGTTGATTTCCGCCCCTGCATCTCCAGGGACAATCTCAGATCCGTCCTTATAGAAGTGAAACTTTCCTTCCTCCTCAGGAGCTACGCAAGTGATGAGCAAGGGATGTCCTTCACTCACCACACCAGAGGGTGGATCCATGCTCAACATTGGCTGGGAAGGGGGATCTGAGGAGAGCAGAACACAGGAGAGCTTATCAGGGCATCTAAAGAGTTGAATGTGGAGGGACTGTATGCCACATAATGCTCAACAGGGTGCAACAAAGGCTGAGGGATGGGAACTGGCAAGCCATGTTATTGGCTTTTGGGCAGCCACTGAATGACGGACACCGACACAGAATGACAGTGTTTTGGAAATGGGATGCAAGCTTGTAAGCGTGTCTTTGGCTTCATGGTAGTCATATTTTTGAACATCTCGCCATCCAACTCTCTACCTTCGGTGGGATGGAAATGCCACATGGCAGATAAACTCTAAAACAAATCATAAAGCTCTGAAACCCAAATGGGGAGACATCTTTTCCTCATTATTTGCATTATCTGGGTGATTGCTGAACCTTGAAAAGGAAAGCTGCATGTATATGCATGCGTGTGTGTTTGTGCCTGGTATCCATTGTAAGAAATAAGTGGTGGAAAAGACAAACAGTAAAAGGGGTGCCTCACCCTGCACGGTGATATTTACAGCCTGGCTGCGGAAGGATGGGATCCATCTCCCCATCATTTTTTCCTCATATCCACAGGAGAATTGCCCTGTAATGTTGTGAATGGCTTGTGGGATCTTGAGCACTGCAGCCTTCGAGGACTCTGTTCCCGATTCCATGGTGCTAGTATCAGTTCCTGTATCCTCAGGGACAAAGTCATTGCTATCCTTGTAGAAGTGAAAACGCCGCTCTGCCACATCCTCTGGTGCTGTGCAGGTGAGGACCAGAAGGTACCCTTTGGCCACCACTCTAGATGGAGGATCCACACTTAGTTTAGGCTGAGGAGGGGGATCTGAGGGGGACAGGAAAGGAAAAGATTTAATAGTGCCAGGCTATGGAAGGAACACTAAATAAGACCTCAGGTTAATTCTTTTGTCTCTGGTGCTAAATTGAGGTGTTGCTATCCTTTGTATTACCTCTTTGGGCAGTGTGTGATGTGATCTCCCAGTTTCTATTGGGTAACCATGCTGGGTGTTGTTAAAAGTTTGGTAGGCATACTGGGCAGGCAGCTGTGAGTTGTTAGGAAGCCATGTTGGACTGATAGGTTGTGGACACTTGATTAAACATATTGAGTAATCATGTTGTTGATTGTTAGACAGACATATTGAGTGGCTTGCTAGTAGTTGAGTGCCATGCAAGTTGACTATGTTATTCATTTCAGTAGCCAAGGTGGTGTCAGGAGCCATGTTGGACGGGCAACTGGGAAGCCATGCTTAATGCTCACCCTGTTGCCATGACAAGGGACCATATCAATGGCAGAGCAATTATTTTGTAGAACAATGTTCAGTGGCCCATTTCTGGAGAGTAGCATGACTGAGAAATGTCTTTTGGCAAATAAACTATGGTGTAGAAGTTGCTGGACAAAAATGGAAAGATACTCTTTTTTCCACAATATCATCCTTTTGTCAATCAATAGCTTTCAAAAAATAGCTCTGTATGTGCATGTGTTTAAAATGTTTCACAACAACTGATCCAAGGTACATGCCCTTAATGAATATATGATATCTTGAGCAACAGATGGATATACAAATACATATGAGGAGAGATAGCTAGCTAGCAAGATACCTGTTTTGTGGGATGGAGCAAAGTTGTATGTGAAGATGACCATTTGAGATGGATGGGTGCATGACGAATACAGGTGGATGGAAAGTGTGGTGTGGATGAATGGATAGAATTGAATAATTGCAAAGGAGATTTGTGGAGAAAAAGATTGTGAAGAAAGATTCAGGTAAGAATTTGAGGTGAGGGAGAGAAAGAGAACTCACAGCTCACCTTTAAGTTTAATGGTGATGCTGTTGCTGGTCTGGGATCGAACCAGCTTTCCAGCTTGACGGGTTGAATATGTACAGGTGTGTGACCCTCCATCCCTCATCCCTGTGATGTTAAATTTGTATATGTAGGAAAATCTCTTGATGGAGACTGCTATGTCAACAGCCCATCCAGATGTTCCATAGAACTGGAATCCTTTAATCAAGCCAGTTGATGCAGGGACGGAGCACTCAAGGGAAATGGTATCTCCAAGGAGGTACTCCTGCTTCACAGGGCTCAGGAAGAGGGAGGGTGCTGAGGGAGGACCTGGCAAACAAAAACACCCATTAGCATCAATCACTGTTCACACAGACCCAGCAACCAATAGAGACACTCCAGTTGGCCCTTCATTTAACCCCAAGGCTACAGATCCATGTTTACAACTCTGGTGATGACATCAGGAACCCAGCTTGTTTTTAAAAAGGGGTGGGGGCAGATGGAGGGGTGGTTCTATCCTTTGCGTTTAAGGAGAAATTATCAGGAACATGACGTGGGTGTGCCGAGACAGTGATGCATGCCTGAGTTCACAAAAACCCTGAGCTCTGGCTGGAACTGAGACAGCAAAATTAGCCATGAGTTCAGGGAGTTGAAGAGAATTTCTCTGAGTGGTGCAATGCTGCCTGAGTCTTCAGATAGCCTGAAATTGTTGCTCAGAGAATATGGGGAGTGCTGCTTGGGAGCAGTTATGCTGCTGGGGTCTTCAGGACAAGGAATAAGTCAAGTAAACGTATGGCTAGTTGGGGACAGGGACATGGGGCTTAGATTTAAACCTACCATTTTGACATCTGTCCACTATATGGGGAGAGCATGGCTTAACTTTGAAAGGGGAATGGGGAACTGCAGAAGGATGTGGACTGGGAGAGAGGAGGAAGTGAGGGTGGTTCTGGAGCTGTCTGGTCATAGCCAGAATCCGCATTGTGTTTTTTGATGCCTTCTCCACTTCCCTCCCTTCCTCCTATGCTGGCTCAGCAATTTCTAATACTGCAAATGTTCCTGTTAACTCTGATTGGCCACATTATCCTGCCGGGTACACAAACATCTGCTTCCTCCACCTATGTTTCTGCTTGATAGGGAGCAGAGAGTTACTATGTTTTCATGGTCTGTTCCTGCTCTCTTTGGTGAGAGACAGAATCATAGAAAAGTTGGGCTGGAAGAGATCTCTGGTGGTCATTTAATTCAACCCCTCTGCTATTTCCGTCTGAGCAATTCTACATAGGACCATGTTTAATCTATTCCTAAAACTGCCACAGTCAACTCTGTCATACAGCTACAATACATATTCCCCAAAGATACCATAATCACTTGACCCTGCCACAGGTAAAGCAGGGGGCTGAGGTTGTCAGTATGCCCCCACTGCAAGGATTGTTAAAATATGCTCGAGGGATCCAAGGAGGAGGGCCATGGCCAAGACCCTGCCAAACTCCTGCTATTAATAAGTCTCTACTCTGTTTGGAGTCATAGGTGAGGGGCTACCTAGTTAAAGAGACTGCCCAAAACTCTGCTATCTTGTGCCCTCCACTCTGGGATAGGCATGGCCTTGGACTATGGGTGACCTGGGCTGATATTTTTAACCCATAAAAGGCAAATAAGATATTTTATTCTGTTGGGGATGGGGTTTACAAAGGGCTCTTGATATAGACCTGTTCCCAATTCTGCCATACCCCACAGCCAGAGCAGGGAGGAGAAGTTCCCTCCAGCACAGTCCTGCCCATGCCTTCCCAGAAACATTACCTGCAGGTGACACCAGCTGTAGGTGAATCTGGAGAGAGGCTGAAAGAAAAAAAAGAATAACTGAGAGATATGGAGGCAAAAAGGAGCAGGGGGGGTGAGGGAATCTGTGGAAAAAGAGGGTGCTCTCAAAAAAGGGAGTACTCTCTAGGCAGCTGGGGTTGATCAGAGAGAGAGAGAAAGAGAAGTGATAGGGGTAAGGGAGGGGATAAGCAGCCCAGAAGGAAGCAGAGAGAGATGGAAAGAAGCTTTAAAAAAGGGAAAGAAAAGGATTGCGATAGAAAGGAAGAAAGAAAAGTTTAAGATAAAAAGAAATTTATATATAGAGAAATGAACCAGAGAGAGAAAGACGGCAAAAAAAAAATATGGAGCTAAACCAGAAAGAGACATTTTGACTTTTTTTAAAAAGTTTATAATACACATACTAAAAACAAATGGTGAAAATGCAAAGGTATGTGGCCTTCCCAGGGGCCAAGCATGAAATATTTGTTAGCAACAAAAAACACCATGTCACCAAAGACTGAAACCCCCTCCCTCAGAAAAAGAGAGAAGACAAAGAGATAGTTTAGGATGAGGAAAGAAAGAAGAAAAAAAAAGAAAGAAAGAAAAGCACTGATGGGAAATGGTCTGTCACTCACCCAGCAGAGGCAGAAGAAGAGTTAGTTCCATGATAAGCAGACCCTTGGGAGTCAGAAATGGGTTGGCACTAGAGCTACCAGCTCTGTCTCTATCCAACACAGAAACTGGCTCTTCCTATTTGCTCTTAACAGCAACTGGACAAGCCCACGATCCTTAGTGCCTCCTCCCTCCATCACATGAGCTGGGAGATGTCATAGGCTCAGACCCATGAGTGCCAAGAAATGCCACAACGACAATCTTCCATGTTCCTTCCTGCACTTTTGACCACAATGGCATAACCGGCCATACCTAGACCACACACCTTGGCTGCTTCAGCCAGAGCCTTTTTGTCTACCTTCTCCAGCTGCTCCATCTCCATGATCCTCTTTCAACATTTGAAGGTTGGAATGCCAGCATCATCAATCCTTGTCTGTGGATAAACCCATTTCTTATACAATCAGAGGGTAGAATGGGTCCTCAAGTATCATGAAAACATCCTCCCATCTGGAGGACAACTCTTCCAAGGAGGCATCTACCCACCATTGGCCAGACATGGAGAGGTGGAGAGTCCACCACTTCCAGGGGGAGTTCCAGTGGCTAATCAACCTCACTGTTAATGTGTGACTAAATTCCCGTTGGAGCATTGGTTCAGATCCTGGTTCCAGATGCTGATTCTGCTTTGTCCTCATCTGAAAGAGTCTAAACTGTGTCTACCTGGAGGTACTCCCATGCTGTTACTGAAATACCATTTGATGTGCTTTACCCATAAGCAAGCTATGACTATCTGTAATAGCCACTGAGAAAACTTCCCCACCCAGGAAGCCCTGGAGAGTCACCATTTCCCTATTTCCAGATCTGGCAGATGCAGAACAAGTACAGGTGGATAGGACACTGCACAGCAAGGCTATCAAGATCACTGCAAAATGCTAGACAGATATACCTTTTCCAAACGATTCCCTCTGTTGGCATGGAGAGCCCTAGGTCCCAGTCCTTCCTTCAATAATCTACTAGACTCTACTCCCCACCCCCCACCCACTGGATCTGAACTCCCAGCTGTTTTGTTGCCATCCTATAGACCCTGTGCCCCTTCTGCAGCCAAAAATAGCACTCAGGATTCTTGGATCCCAGACCCCCTGTTATAACCAATGAATACCCATCCCTTCCTCACACTCAGCGTCAGAACCCAGGACTTCTGGCTCCCAACCCCCAGTGCTCCAGCCTACTAGATGGTGTGTGGGCAGGTTTACCATGAAACAAACCATGCAGATGACAGGGGGCCCAAAAATACAGGACAAATCTGACAAATGACTGAACTTAATAAGTGTTGCACATTGCAAAGCAGTCCAGGCGTTCTGCATTTTGTGAACTTCTGCAAACTGTGCTTTAAACATGTTTTTTTGAAGTAGTCTAGCAACGAATTTGCTTCATCATTCTTGAATGTTCTTTTTCTTGGCTGGGTTCCGAGGGGCGGGGGGGTGGCAGAAATGCCACCGTCTGTGCCCCTCTCCAGAGATCTGTCTCTGCCAGCGGGAGAGGCTGGTGTTGAATTCCTCAGGGAGGGGAATCTTCCTCCCTGCTGACATGACAAAAGCCTGGTGCCTCGGATGTGGATTCTCTGGTCACCTGGGGAGGGGAGGGAAAAGCCCCGCTCACCTGCCCAGGTAGCCAGGGATGGTTTTTTTTAAATTGGTTGGCTAGTGGCCAGCACTGGCAGCTTCGATTGGACCAGGCTGCTGAGGTCAGAAAGGTTATTTAAAGGCCCGGTCCAGGAAGAAGGCATCCATTAGCCATGCAGTTACCCAGGTGAATGTGAAACTGGGAGAGGAGCTTCACCACCTGAAACTGGCTCTCTCCTCATGACCACATGCTCCCAGAGTGATCTGCCTCCAGAGGAAAACTCCAACCACCTCTGGACGATGCGTGTGAGTAAGCTACTCGAGATCCGACTAGTTATTTAGCTTACAGTAACTCAGATGCGAGATCAAAAGGCTACCTCAGCCATACTGGTTTGCTCTATGGGATTCCTCTGATATTCCTATGATACTGCTCTACCTTTTACCCTGTTTCCACCCTACCCCCTGTAATCAATAAAGTTCTCCTTTGTGACCGGTGTGGGAGACTTATTGAGGGTGGGTCTAAATTATGCCAAGGAGGCCCCTTAGGTCGGTGGACTAAGGGAGGCTTCCTAATCAGCCCCTGACTTGGGAAGTGCCCCAAGTGCTTGTATTGTGTCTAGTACCTATTGGATGATCAGGCCTGTGTTCTCCAAGGTGCACAGAGCCAGAAGTGAGTCCAGAGCCTTGGATGGTGGCAGCGGGACCCCCAGGCTAGCGGGTGTGCTCCAGGGAAGGGGTCGGCCGGACGGGGGGCACCCCAGGGAGGCACTCGGAGCCTGGAAGGTGGGCGGGCACAGGGAGGTGGGAGGCTCAACGCAGGAGCGCCCCCTACTGGCCCGCCACAGGGGGGACAAAAATGAAGCTGTGCACAGGGTCCCGTTAACTCTAAATCTGCCACTGGATAGAACCAGAGCATCCTCACACTTACTTCTCCTCTAGTAAGGAATATATGGACAAAGGAGTGGAAGGGCTCCCATAGCTCATCTATTCCAGCCCTTTCTACTCAGGAACCATTCAAGTTCCACCATAAAGGTAAACCCCTCTTTTGCTCTCATGGCTCCTTATTGGGAGCCTGTTCCAGAAACTGGTACTTTCTCCAGCCTCCAGGATTTATGCATGACCTTCCCTTCCTCTTTACTTTTTTTTGCATAAACAGTTTATTCTCTCACTGGCTTTTACTGTCAGTCCTTGGTCTATTTATAGATGGCCCTCCCATCCCCTCCTGAGCCTGCCACATGCTAAGACAAACAAAGCCCCACTCTTTTTGTGGTTCTCCACCCTGTTGGCGACCCTGTCAGCCTCTCTCTGCATGGGCCGCTAGAATAGTACACATATGAGGTCCCACCTCTGCTTCATACAATCAGATTAATAATCAATAATTATCCTGCCTATGATTAATTATGTAGCCTAAGATTACATTTACCTTCTTGACAGCAAGGTGAGGCATGTAGCTCAGCTATCTTATAGTAAAGTAGGACACTAATGTCCTTCTTCTCCATCATTTCCATCTGATGACCTCCTATCACATGGTAGGAGTTCTGGGTATTTTTCCCGGCCTGCATAGCACAGCTTTGTATTTTGTCTCATTGAGTTTCATTCCACGTCTCTTACTCCAGGCGTTAAGTTCATTCAGCTCCTCTTGTGCCTTCTCCCAGTCTTCATTTGTGCTGGCAATACCTCCTCACTCTCCTGAAAATGTCTTTAGCTGGCTCCTAGATTTTATGTGAAGGTCATTTGTGAAAATATTAAATAAGACAAGTCCTTAGACCAGCAACTGAGGAACTTCATTATTAACCAAGCTGCTACTACCTCATTCTGCACAACATGCAGCTGTCTCCTCATTAGACAGCTCCTTGACTACCTTCTAGTTCTTCTTCTAATTTCCATGTTCTCCATCTTACCCAATATATCATCATATCAAATGTTTTATTGAAGCCCAGAGAGATATAATCTACCACTTTTCCTAAAGAAGAGAACTGAGCAATCTAGACAAAGGAAAAGTATCATGATAGTCTGGGACTAGCTACCTTTGGTGAATCCATATCACATTTTCTCTCCTTTTCCTTTTGCCTTCCATAATTTTGAGGTTAAATTAACAGGCGTCTAGTTATCTGGGTCTATTCTCCCTCTCCTTTGTAATGTAAGTACTGTGTTTGGTATTTTCCTGGCGTGCAGTACCTCTCAGAAGGGGGTCGCGGGGGAAGGTGGGGGGAAAATCAACCCTTACTGGTTTTAATGTGGAACTGCTCACTAAAAGGATCCTGTGATGCAGTTGCTGGGGTTAGCAGGGGACTCACGCGATGACTCAGACGGTTCCCTTCTACCCCTATTTTCTAAAAATGTAAAATGTGGAGAAGTCCTGAGCACCCTGGAGAGCTGATTATCTAACTAGACAAGATAAGGGAAAGACTAGGGTGAAAGCAGAGTCCTACCAAGTGACTCTCCTAAGGCCAAAAAGTAACTCAGTGGCAGAGAAGGAAATAGCACCCAGGACTCTTAACTCCCAGCTCTAACCAACAGCCCCTCCCCTAATCTGGGGAGAACACAGGAGTCCTGTCCCCAGCCCTTGTCTGCTAGATGTCAACGTCCTCTAAGATTCAGGAACAGAATCCAGGCATCCTCACAGCCTGTCTCCTTCGGGTGACTGCCACATTGTAACCTTCAGTTGACACACTCCTGGGGAGAAAAATTTCTGCCCTTTGCTTACAAGGAAACACAAGGAGCGTGCTTAGATAGAGAGTATTTTCTCGAATCCTTTATTGCCTTATTACCACAGGGAAAGGAGCTGCCTAAACATTTCCAGCAAGTCTTGGAAACCTAAAACAACAAAAAAGCAATGCCCATTCAGTCAAGCCCAGTTGTTTTTAGAGCCGGATGCATCTCTATCAATGTCCTCTGACAAATTGGACCTCCCAGGGCTCAGCCATGTCAGTGGGTTGCAGTGATTTGATTCCAGTCACTAAATGGAACAAAGAGGTAACATGGAATTGAGGTGACGCAGTAAAGGGCACTCTTCTCTTGCACTCAGGGCTTCCCCTTGCCTCAGTACAATACTGGGAGATGCAAGTGGCTAGGGGGAAATGAGGGGGGTCTAAGATTGATCTTTGTTCCCTTGCTGGCTCAAGTACCCTGGCATGGTCTTAGGGAGCACTCTTTTGCTGGGCATCAGGTAGAGGTCTCAGTAGTTAGTGCTTTCCTTTCAGGGTCAGTGCTGATTCCAAATGCACCAGAGTGGTGCCAGGAGGCCCTGTGCTGCACAGGGTTGGATTTAATAAAAGGTGGTGTCCCCTGGAAGACGGTGCTGACCCCAGTACCCCAACACAGAGCTGAGCTTCTGCCACTTCGGTGGTTAACGGGATTCTAGCTCTCAGGTACAGCATTCTTGTCTTGTTATAAATCGCTTCCACCACCCATCCCAGAGATGACTACCATTCAACAAGTCACTAAAAGTACTGAGGCTGCTGAGCTGTGACAAGCCTTGCCCTCAAAACCCTTCAAAACCAGCTGCTCTCAGATGCGAGTCTTCCAGGCCACAGATTCCGGTTTCTATGGGGAAGACCCATGCATTTGGGCCTCCAAGATAGGGAACTTCTTGTCCACAAGTTCGCTGGTGGCCTTATTTCTATAGGCAGCAGTGAAAGATGAGGAAGATGAGACTGTTGATAATGAAGAAAGATGCTCCCACCACCAGCAATCGAAGCCAGAAAAGTGCGTGCACTGCAAAGAGAGGAAACACTCTTATGAAGCTGTACTGTGCTAAGTGACACGTGTTTGTGTATGTCCATACACATGTATGTGTCCCTCTGAAGGGCAAGAGCTCTCTTTAGCAAGTGTGACCTCCCCTATAATTTCTTCAGTGAGACGAGGTGCTCCCATGGAAACATGACGTTGTTAGAGGGAGGTGGGTTTTTGTTCCTTTGTTTTAGTGCAGGGAAATAGGAATTACTCACCTCTGCTGGAGGCAATCACAGTGACATTTACAGCTGGGCTCCAGGGTGATGAGATCCATCTCCCGCTCATGTTCTCCTCATACATACAGGTGAATTCTCCACTAATGTTGAGACCCACCTCAGGGATGCAAAACAAATTTCTGGGCCAGCGCTCTGTGCTGCTCATTTCAGACCTGGTATTTCCAGGGACAATCTTGGTTCCATCCTTGTAGAAGTGAAAACTTGTCTCTTCAGTCTTCCAAGGAGCTATACAAGTGAAGGACAGGGGGTGCCCTTCACTCACCACTTTAGATGGAGGATCCACGATCAGCACTGGTGGGGTATGAGCATCTGAGAGGAAGCAGCAAATGGGAGAGGTTAGGAGGGAACTACAAGAGGAAAAGGGAGCTTCACCACCTAACCGGCACAGGAGGGCAGCAGAGACTGAGGGATGGGGAAGGGAGAGCTATATTGCCTAACGGGCTCTAGGAGGTAGCAGAAAGACTGCATTAACAGGGGCAGGACAGTGGAGAGATTCAGAATGTGATGTATTTGAATTTGAGCTGAATTTATTCCAGCACTTCTACCTTCCCCCAAGTTCTGCAAGTTGTTGGGACCACTTCATTCAGACACTCTCCTTGTCTGTTTTTTCTCTGATTATATTCAGGTGGTTGGGTTAATGGAGGTTCTCAAGAACCTTGGCATGCAAGGCAATGGGGGGACCCCATTAATCTTCCTTATATGGTCCTCCCCACGGCTCTGCTTCATGATAGCTATGGACATTTCCATGGGTGGGAAATGGAAAGGGAATCAAAGAAAGTCTAGCCTTTGAAAGACCAAGAGACAACAACAAAGATGGCAGTCAGACTGGTCAAGAGCCTACTGTTAGATGGTGGTAGACAATAGGCCTCCATCATGGATAGGTGTGTGATGGGTGGCCATCCATATTGTGGGTGTCTCTTGGAGTAGCCGTATAATAGTTCTTGTTGGGACCCAGACTACGTATCCAGTTTGGATGACCATGATGAGTTGTGACATCCTTGGTTATCTTGGGATACCAGAGTGCAAAACCACATTCTCACCCCATCAGGCAGACCGTGTTGTATTTTTGGGTACACTACATAGTCATTTATGGATGATACTGTTCTAGGTCATGTAGAACAGCCATAATGTGTGGTATGAGGTCAGTATTGTCCTCATTATGTTGGATAACTATAGTGAGCAATGAGTGGTGTGTCAGATAGCCATGATCTTATTCAATTTGGAAGCATGACTGGGTAGTCATGTAGGGTAGACATGGGGTTTTTTGGTCAATGATGGTGGCTATAATTTTAAGAAGGCAGGTAATTAATGCACCTTATAGACTTACTATAAAGTGTATATCTACCCTGCCTTCTGCCTGGCTTTAGACTAACATGGCCAGCTACCTCTCTCAGTTATAATTATGTCCATTTGGTCCCAAATGATTCTAGGGAATACCACAAGTGATCAAGGGATCTTGAGAGATGTAGGGAGTTCAGAAGATCCATGATGGAGGCAGAGGCGGTCAATACTAAGGGAAAGATCCAGAGCTTAAGGAAAAACTGCATATTTGGCAAAAATGAAACATTGAGCAAATTCTCTTTAGTTTTGCCCAAGTGTCTGAGTTGAAACCCCTCCCCCCCAAAAAATATTCTGGAAAACAAAACTCTCAACCATATTAAATACTTTTTTTCATTTCAAAATGTCCTTCAATTTCATTTCTTTCAAAGTTAAAAATATATTTATAAAAAATCAGCAGCCAAGCACTTTGCTTGGATTTAACACTTCTTTCAATGTACATTTTTTTCTGCATTTTTTAAAAGGTTAGGATTGATTAAAACAGATGCTTATTTTTGTCCCTTTGAACCACCAGTGAACCAAACCCACCAGTTTTTCACCCAGCTTTCCTAGATAACTGAGAAATTACTCATGATAGTCAAGAGGTGTGTGTGTGTGTGTGTGTGTGTGTGTGTGTGTGTGTGTGTGTGTGTGAGAGAGAGAGAGAGAGAGAATGTGTGTGTGCAAATGCACAAATGTGTGTGCGTGTGTATGTGTGTTTGTAGAGGGGGGCATCTGTAAAGACTTAGGTTAACCATTGGTCTGTGATCTCTTTACACACTCCACCAAGGAGATACCATAGCTTACCTATCAGTGTGATTTGTACAGGTGCACTCTGCTCCAATGGGATCTCCTGGACTGCTTCTGGTCCCCAGAAGTCACAGGTGTATGATCCAGCATCCTCTGTCTCCATTCTCAAAAGAGGTAGTTGAGCAGAGCCATTGCCCAGAGGTGAACCAGTGTTTTGTCCATCCCTGAAAAACCTAAACCCTAATACGGTAGCATTTGTAGGAGCTGAGCACATTAGGGTTATGGATTCTCCTGTCATGTAGATGGGATGGTCTGGGGTCACAGTGAGCCGGGGTCTCACTGGGGAGTCTGGAAAAGAGTGAAAAGGCTTTTAGTAGTCCAAACCCAACTGGTGAGGGACTGAACCTCAGTAATGTGGGGTTAGGTCCAAATTCAGTCTCCCATCTTTGTTTTCAGATTCTCTTCTCCAGAGCAGCCACTCCTTGTAACCGACAGGCATACACTAATATAGGGTGTCATAAAGTATTTATGGAGAGGAGTCAATCAGCATGAACTTCCCCAAAACAGTGCCCTGTAAGCATCCAACCAAGATCTCCAGTGCTGTAAACTGCTCTAAAGCAGTACCCTTCCAATGCCCAGTAAGGAACCTCAGCGACCAAAGGAGTGCCCTGTCTTTACACCAGTTGGGAATGCCAGTGCTGTGAGCTTTCCTACAGCAATGCCCTTGTCACTGTCTAATAGGCAACTGTGGCACTCTTTCTCCAAGTCCTGGAAAATGATCAGGTCATTGCCAGTATCTCTAGATAATATCAAGAGGTTCCTTATTGTCTTACTAATGAGACATAGCTCTCCCACCGCCATCATGTCGGCACATGACAAATGATGCCTTACCTGACACTGATATGGACACAGGGTCACTTGTCCTGGATGGAATCATTCGCCCAGATTCCCATCTCCAGTACTCACAGATGTAGATACCAGCATCCCCCAGCTCAGCTGTTACGAAGAACTGGTCATTACTTTTGTGGTGTGGAAAAACCTCAACAATCTGCTCCCCACTTTGCTTGAAGAATCTGTATCCTTCTGCCCTCTGCCCCAGAGGAGCTGAACATCTGAGGGTCACGTGTTCCCCTTGGAAATAAAAGGCATAGAGAGGGTCCAGCGAGAGTTTAGGGGGGAGCAGAGAATCTGAAACAGTGGCAGAGAGGCAGAATTAAGGGCAGGGCAGTGAATCGGTAACATGCTGAAAGGCTTAGCCTCGCTACCCTGCCTAGCATCACCTCCCTAGCTGTGAAAAATGCCATAGCAGATACATACCAGAAGAAATCTCCACGCAGGAATTTAAAATGTAGCCTTCATTGCTCCACATAGCACCCTAACCCAACTCTCTCTCTTTCCTCTCTCCATTTTCTTTACTTTTCTTTGGTTTTAATTATACTATGAATGGACAAAAATGAGGGAAAAAATAATGAAAAATTAATGCTTTCATTTTATTTTGAAATGTTTCATCTAGGAGTGAAAATAAAACTATTTAAATTGGGAGCTAGTTTTGGCATAATCATCCTGGGCACCTATACACGTACAGCAAGTGTGCTGCAATGTGTTGTAATTACATCAAGTCAGAGCAGACTTGATTCAGAGGCTTGCGACAACAGTTGATCAAAATAACTACAAAGCACCTTTTTAAAGCAAAAGCCGACTCATTTAGCCACAGCCAAGCTACAAGATAAATATATATATATCTTAAACACAAAGGTGGAAACCCTTTTTTTTCCTTTTTGCAAAAAAAATAAAAATATAAGGACACTTCCAGATTGTGAATTTAAGTTGAAGTCAGTGAACAGCATCAGCCAGAAAAGGATGGGTAATAAAAATGTTGGAAAAATCTAAAAGTTTCATCTGCCAAATAAAGCATTTCAGTTTCTTTTGTACTGATGTTTCATTTTGACATCTAATTAAGTCAATGCTGAAGCATAGGGTTAAAAAACATATTAAAAATGGAATGACCATCCTGATTTATTTATTTTTTGGTGAGGAATGTAGTGATCACCAGGTTCAATAAACATGGACAGAAGTGAATGAGAAGAATTAAACAATGATGTTTATCATGGAGCAATAGGCAATCCCCACTGACCTTTGGTCTCTCTCTAACTAACTAGGTAGCTGCTCCCTGACTGACAGACCATCTCCCAAGTCCCAATTTTCTCCATCTCCTGTTAGGGAGCATCTCTAAATTATAACTTCTTTCACTAAAAGGAAAACCTGAAAAGCTTTTGTTGTGGCTTACCCTGAAACTATTCCAGTCTTTAAATCTTTCCTTTTGGGTTGTCCAGACAACCAGAAAACCAACTATTTACTCCACTCTGCTAAATGCCTATTTCCTTCTTTAATTTCAGACTTTCTGTACGTAGCTGAAGAAGGTCTGGTTTGTCCTGAATCTTTGAGTTGGGACCACCTAGCTCCTTTCTCTGTGGTAATGCCACTTTACAGGCTTTTTCTCTGCAAACCTGACTTTTTAAGGTCTTTTTCTAGGGCTTGGAAGATTCTGAATACCTTTAGACCCATGGGAACAGGGAAGCAGAAACTTTCTAGAAGTATGGAACTTCCAGATAAACTTTCTAGTTTCTTCCCCATTTGGTGGGCCAGTCATTTCTCTCCCCCCAACCTTTATCTCTGCTTTTGTTTCAATTCCTGTGTTTTATTTATTTATTTTTACAGCCTCTTTGGTTTTGACTCTTGGTACTTATAGAGAGAGAGACCAAAGACATACCCAGTGGGTGCATCTATACATGCACTTTAATGCACAGTAGACTATTTTACTGTGCATTAAAGTGTCACGTAAAAAAAAAAAATTACATTATGCTAATGCACAATAAAATAGTCTACTGCACATTAAGCATCACTAAAAAAAGTACAAATCCTCTGCTGTCTATTGGTGCAGCCTAATGTGCATTAATTTAGTACCTTAGCTCTTGGAGCACATTAATTTAGTAATTTAGCTCTTGGAGCCTCTCTAATTAAAGCCCTCTCCCTCAGTCCTGTAGCATATGCATAAATGCTTGGAAGTACTAAATCTCGTACAGCCAAATGAATGACATGGGGCTGGCCACAGGGCACAGACCCTATAGTGCAGTGGAAAAGGTGCATTAGTGCATATGTAGATGCACCCAGTACATATGTTTATAGTGAAAATAATGTTTCAATCCATAGCATACTGTGCCTGCAAGGTTGCAGGGCTATTTCTTTCCTTTTAATGGCTTTCTTTTCCTTTTAATGAGCAAGGGGGAGCTGCTCCACCTCAGCTGTTACATCACAACCATCTTGTCTGCATGTTGCAGATGAGCTAACTCACTGTGAATTTAACAGTTCTGCTACACAAGAACTGCAATGGAAGCACACAGAGGGAACTGTTAGAGCATAATCCACCAACTCCATATTTTCATGACTACTCAGGGGGGTCAGCATCCCCGACTGTTGTCTTTGTTCATGGTTCTACTGTGTTCTGCTTCAACACAAGAAGCAGGGGACAGAGGAGCTTGCAAGGAGACTGTCTGACTGGGAGTGTGGCCTTGAAGAGGGAAAATTATCTCCTTACCTGCTACTGGTATCTGGATGGAGTTGCTGTCTCCAGAAAGGATCTGCTCCCCAGATTCCTCTCTTGAGTACTGGCAGGTGTAGACTCTGGCATTCCCACCCTGAACTGCAGTCACCACCTGGCCTTTCCCACTCTGACTGGAGACTCCTTCAGAGATTTCTCCCATCTCATTGTTGAAGAATCTGTAACTTGTGGCCTCCTCTCCCTGAGGAGGGGAGCAGATGAGGGAGATCTGTTCCCACTGAAGGTAAATTGGGAGCACAGGCTCCAGGGAGAGGTGAGGGGCAGGTAGAAGGCCTGAAACATACAGAGATTTTCCTTTCAACCTGGTACATATGTGGTGGTAATGACTTAGGAATGGTTCACATGGACTCACTGCCCACATTTCGCAGATGGGGAGACCGAGGAGAAGGGATATAATTTTCCTAGAGAACTTGTTCAACCAGCTGTGGATGGGTCTTCTACACACTAGTGATAAAAAAAGAAAAGAAAAGTCCTAACTACTAGCATCCTCCTCTTTTGATACATTAGATCCCAATTCTGGGGTGATTTACTATATCCTCTCTCATTGGGGAATTAACTTCTTATTAGGACTGTGCAAAGCTTCGGCTCATGATTCAGATTCAGAGACGATTTGGATGATTCAGAGGCCAAATCTATGAATCCAAATCAAATCACAGGAAGCTTTAGGCTTTCCGAATCAATTCAGAGCTTCTGAATCAATTTGGAAAAGATTCAGAGATTCAGCCCTAGGGTATAATGGGGAATCAATTAAATATCTCTAACTTTGTTGTCTTTTGGATGATTCAGACAAAACTTGAAGGAATACAAGCCTCTACTGAGAGCATGACACATGCCAAGCTTCAAGGTGATAGATGCAGGGGTTTCTGGGAAACTGCTCCCCAAATTTCTGAAAGCAAAACTCGTGTTACATGTGTGTGTTAAGCCACAGTGGCGTGAAAACTGCAGGAATGGTAGCCCCTGATGAGGCCACAAAGCCTGCCAAGTTTCAAGGAGTTAGGTACAGGGGTTTGGGGGAAATTGCACCTCAAGCTGCAGACAAGCAAAACTCGTGACATGGGTGACACTGTGTGTGTTAAAGCACAGCAGGGTGAAAGCTGCAGGCCTGCTAAGGCCACTAAGTCTGCCAGCTGTCAAGGAGATAGGTTTTTCATAGATTCATAGACATTTGGGCTGGAAGGGACCACGGAGGATCATTGAGTCCAGCCCCCTGCCCATCCCAGCAAGGGATCCCAGCAAGATAAACATCCAAATGTGTCTTGAAGACGTTCAAAGTGGGTGCTTGAACCGCCTCTGGTGGCAGGCCATT